>NW_020174037.1:27434-82825 GCF_003031525.2 Neophocaena asiaeorientalis asiaeorientalis | reverse complement strand
TTTATATATATATATATATATATATATAAAGTTTATACACCTTTATTTAAAACTTCTTTTACTGGGCTCAGGAATGTATGTTTAAATATAATTCAGTGGATAATTTGGGGTGTAATATAAAGAAAAGGCTGTACTGAGCCTTTGAATCAGGATTCATATAGTGGGAAGCCCAAGGGGGACAGGTTTGCTCTCTGATAGGCACTAAATCATGAATTTCCTAGAGTTGTGCTTCATTATTCAACTCTAGAGGTCATTCATGTATTTAGTGGAATTTCCTTAAAGAATCTAGTGAAAAACTTAGCATTATTTCTCAGTGTTTTGATGAGATTTTATCCCTTTCTGTGTCTTCATGGGTATATTTTTTGGAAATTTGGGGAAGACTGAGTCAAGGATGGCTAATCAGATACTATTTTAATCAGATTCTCATCTCTGTTCCTCTGAAGGTTCTTTCAAGATCACTTTAGGTAAAAACATGACTTATAAGCTGAGCAGACTGATAATGAAGGTCTCTTTGCACCTCTTTATAAAGTTGCAGAAAACCATTCAACCCTTTTCTGAAGGTCAAGCATTGTGCTGAGGAAATGATTGATTTCCACGGCTTCATCAGGGAGGTTTGAAGCCTGGAATAAGGAATCACTCAACCTAAGTGTTTCGGAGTCAGCCTCATATTTATTCCCATAACTTTCTTTTACACCACATCATCATTCAGTGATGCCAGCCATGCTTTGTAGTACTCCTCTGATGATTCCTGAGAGCAAGTGTCTAGTAGGTAAGGGATTTGAACTGACTTAAAGCACAACCCCGAAGTTATATGGATGTTTCAATGTTTTAATCTGTTGCTGCTGAAGAAAAAGCTTAAACACTAAATGTGGCTTCATTCCATAGTTTCTAATACGTTTAATCAAGAGTGCATTGATTAATTTATTCATAAATCATTTAATTTTTGTTAAGGCAAAAATTCTTTAAGTGTGAATTGAGGATCATATATTAATTAAATCTGCTATATGGTTAAGCAGATACCCTTCTTTGGTAGCTCTTAAATGCTTTGACCATCTTGTGGTCTATAAATTGAAGGAATAAAATCTTGCTTGAAAGAAACAAGATCTCAAACATAAGATAAGCATAGCACGACAATAAGTGAATAAGAGCATTGTACAGATTTAGCAAAACTTTTGGTGCAACTTGTCTGTTAAATCATGTTCAACTTAATAAATTAAACATATTTTAATTATATATTCAACTAGGTAAAGATATTTGTTTTTTAAAAAATTTAACTCAAGGAGTGGTAGATTAATTTCCTTTCATCACAAAAGAAAAATGTTTAGAATTCTAGAGAATTATAGGATTTTTCTTAAAGTCTACTGAAGCATTAACTCCAAAAATAGAGTTTTGCTGCTTTAAAGCTATTCCTCCCACCCCCTGCACACACCTTTCAAATCAATATACAATCAACAAGGAGTTTTATAATAGACCAATCTCATCAGTGTTGAAGACCTATTCAGGAAAATAACACGTATTCTTAATTATCTTCACAAGTATTCAGTATTCTTTCATGCAGCAGCAAGATATGTTGATGTTTCCTCCCCTATTTCACCTTTTTTTGCACATGCTAACAATTTCAAGTCACCACTTCCCTCCTAGAAATTCTGGAACATTGATGCCTCCTGAAGTTTTAATGAACTCTATACATCTACTTTTCTAATTGCAGATTATATGTATACTAAGTGGAATTTTCAGTCTATTACTTTATCCAAATATTTTCTACCTCTTGCCATTTTCTATCATTGAGACATACATAGATGCACTTTTATTTTATCACTTATAATATTAGATCTAAAATCTTTATTGCATGACATAATTTTATTAATCCCACATAGCTTTCTAAAAGCATTATTCTCTTTATTGCAAACAATCTAGTCAGAGATTCTCTTTCTCATAGATATACATATGAGGAAAATATATGTGTATATATTTCAAGGGTATCATACTTGGCAATTTCTATGTCTTCATCTCCCATTTTCTTGCTCACATGCCTGGAGACAGTCATTTATAAACATGTTATTTTTAAAAATTTAGATGATATATGTGATTGTATAATGTTGAGAAATAAATAGCATCAATATATAATATTTGCATTTAATGAAGGGAATGGTGCAGTCATAAGTATATTTTGTTAATGTTTTAAATTAATAGAAATGTATATATTCATAACAAAAAAGATGGGAAAGATTTATACCAACATCTCCAGATGGAGAGAATACAGATCACTATTAATTTCTTAATTATGTTTACATATTTTAAAAAAAAAATTCTACTATGGGCGTGTGTGACTTTTATAATAAGCCAGCACTCTGAGAATGTTGCTGCTCTTCTATACTTGTGCTTATTCTGGGCACTAATATCAAGAATGGTCCAGAGAATCCAGAAATTCAGTATTTCAAAGTATTCTTGGTTTCTTTATTTGGGATCATTATAAAGACCACAAAAGGATCTTTAGAGATGAATTTTAAAACATTAAAAACTATACACACCTTTGATAGTATTAACCTATGAAATAGATGACTAAAAGACATATGAAAGATATTAGTATCTGTCTGCAGCTCCTCCTCTCTGACAAATTGGTGATAATACATCACCTATATGCTGTATATGGAGTAGTTTTTGTTCATTCTGTAAACTGTATCTTTAACATATGCCTTAACTCTAAGTTTCTTGCTTGTCACATCAGCAGCCAAAAGAGTTTGTG
This sequence comes from Neophocaena asiaeorientalis asiaeorientalis, assembly GCF_003031525.2. Classification (NCBI taxonomy): domain Eukaryota; kingdom Metazoa; phylum Chordata; class Mammalia; order Artiodactyla; family Phocoenidae; genus Neophocaena; species Neophocaena asiaeorientalis. The sequence continues at coordinate 80,079 of NW_020174037.1, read as the reverse complement.
GACATTGTTAAAGCAAAATATTAAGGTGGTACGATACAGTAAATAAATTGCTTTCTAGAAAAGGGCTCACTTCCCTGTAAATTGCTTGGCATATTCTCTCTGCTTGCATTTCAAATGAATAGAAATGGCTGAGCGATACTGCAGCTCTCTTTATAACATGCATGCTTATATCATTATGAGTTATTTCTTGGAATCTGAACATCATATGTAGCATTATGGTATTTTCTGTCTTTTTGACAGCAGCAGCTTGAATGTTTATTTACTTCATGCTCAATATTGTGTGGGCTACCTGAGCACCACATGACTACACATAAAAAAATTGTTTTTGTGGAATAGGGAGTTCATTGCTTTTTAGCTTTCTCTTTCACAGAAAACTTTTTCAACTAAAACATGATTTTTATTCACTTATGTAATACTTTTTATTTATTCATCTTTTGAGTTATTATATTGATAGGGCCTTAAAGAAACATTTGGAATGAACTATGGCTAGCCTTAGTGCTTTAAAATGTATTCTAAGGACACTCCTGAATCTTTCAAACCTATTTTCCAATATAGCCTATATGTTTGGCAACTGGGCTGCTGGAGGGTTTTCCACTGCAGAACTATGTATTTACACGGTATAAATTCTGTGTAAACTTGCTATTATTTTTCAAGAGGATATATGTAACTAGTTATGAGTTGAATAATATAAATTTGTACCAGGGGAACCTGATTCTGTTTGGCTGAAATTTTTATTTTTTAAATTTTTTGTCCCACTGAACTTATCTGGAGTTACAGTGCTGTACGATCTAGTTCCATGAAGAGGGTATAATTGCAGGAAGATGTGTAACTGTGTGGTTACAGAAGCATGACACAAGTAGATTCTTTTCTATGGTGTAACTTACAGATTGCATATCTGTGGATTCACTTGGATGCTCAGTGGGTTGAAATTGATTGTTATGTGAGAGAGGCTGTTATGGGAATGGATAGGGTGACTTGGGTCATATGTTCTTGAAAAAAGCCAACTTCTAAGCCTTAGGATTTAGAGGTCCGTTATATCCTGCTGTGATACCAATGTGCGTCATGGGTAATGCAATCTTCTAACATTCTAAAAGCAGATTGATCTTTGTCTTTTAAATGTCTCCTGGGGCTTCCAGGCTATGAGGAGAGAGCTGAAGGGCAACAACAATATATTTTCATGAGGGAGAGTGAATGTGACTGATTGCTAGCACATCACAGACAGAAGAACAAAGGTGAAAACGAAAGTGACTCAGAGGTACACCCCATTTCATAAGTCTGCAGAACAATGACTCGTTTAGTCAGTAACTCAGACTGCCTCACATTTACTCTATTTAAAAGTCTTACTGTTAAGGACAACGTATACATAAATGAATCCACATATATTTTTAATTTCCAATAAGAGAACTCATGGTTGAGAAAAGGTTAAGGTACATGCTAGTGTGTGAACAACTGGAGGGGATTCAAATTTACCACAAACTGACATTTCAAGCAAGTCATGGAAACTCCCTAGGTCTTTCTTACCTCTAAAAAATGTGCTAGAAAATTTAAGGAGAAATCAGACAGTCTTTTTCAAATGGTTGTGAGTGTGTGCATATGTTTTACTTTACAATACTGAGAAATTACTCAAAGCAAAATGTAAGAAAACTCATTCTAAAATGGAGATATTGTTTAGAGATATTAATGTGTATATATGCATATAAATGTGTCATGAATTGATAAACGCATATTAATATTTCACTTTCAAGGACAAATGTCAAAGTTTTATTATTCACATAGGCCTACATTTAGATAAAATGTTGTTTTAAAATATCCTTTGGGGGACTTCCCTGGTGGCGCAGTGGTTAAGAATCCACCTGCCAATGCAGGGGACACAGGTTTGATCCCTGGTCCAGGAAGATCCCACATGCCGCCGAGCAACTAAGCCCACATGCCACAACTACTGAGCCCGCTTGCTGCAACTACTGAAGACCATACACCTAGAGCCCATGCTCTGCAACAAGAGAAGCCACCGCAATGAGAAGCCCGCACACTGCAATGAAGAGTAGCCCCCACTTGCCACAATTAAGGAAAGCCCATGCACAGCAACGAAGACCCAATGCAGCCAAAAATTAACTAATTAATTAATTTTTTTAAAAAGCTGGAAAAGCTAACTTTATAAAAAAAAATATCCTTTGAACAGAATAGTTATCTGTTTCTATGCCATGTAAGGCCTTATGACAAGTAGTACAAGAGTATTCACCCCAGTTTGCTACAAATAATCATATCTCTCTTTGTGTGCATCAGTCACTACCCAATTACTTGACAATTATTCATCTAAAATAATAACACTGCCTCCAAAAATCAATTTTATTCATCCCATTTCCAGACAGACATTTTCTATGTTACTAGCTCATCTAGTTTATTACACCGCTCACCTTATTCCCACATCTCCTTCTGCTTAACATTGTATTTCTCTGCAATTCTTAACAGCAAACCTTACTCAAAGAGTTGAATAGACACCTTTTCATTTCACAACTTTCCTTAAACCACTCCAATGTAGCAAAAGTCATTGAAATGGGTAAAGTAATAGAACTTAACTTGTAGGGTTGTTGTGAATGTTGAGTCAATACAGTAAACTAATACACTTAGAGGAGATCTTGGTCCATAGTGAGGCCTCATTACAGGTTAGCTACCATAATTATCATTATTGTAATCAGTATCACTATTTTACTTATCAGGACTATTTTGTGAGTAAAGATCTCCATGCTGGCCTGGACTCATTAATGAATAAAGACCATCTTTTATTTATGTTTGTAGCTCCAGTACTGAGTACATTCCCTGGAAGATAGTATAAATTCACTACTATGATACCAATAGTTCTTCAAATATTCACTTTTTTATATTAACACATGATGCTTATCCATTTGTTAAATGTTATATTATTTCCATAAAATGGAGTTATTTATATCAGACCAAAATATAGGGTCTTATAAGATCATGAAGCATATTTTTGTGACTGAATCCATTCATAAAATGTAAAGAAATGCATTTGGGTAGGAAATCTTTAGTAGCTATTCAGATGGTTTTCAAGGCCGGTACAACTCTAGAAATATGCTTAACTCTAGCATCCTGTTGACACATTTATTGAACACCTTCTGTAAGTCAAAACTATACTAAGGACTGAGAAATAATGGCGAATAATGCTTAATACTGACTTATAAACAGTTTACCTTGGATTATAGAAGAAGAGAATATAAGCAGACAATTACAGCAAAGTGTGGTGAATGCAGGGTGCTTTGGATTCACATAAGGTATCAATTGAAGATTATGGGATTTCTTGGTAAAAGTGGGAATTTGGGGAGAGAATTATTGGCAGAAGCAGCAGCATATACAAGGATTTAGAGATCAGAGAGAATATTTTGAGAGGGAGACTACTTATGGATTTGCATATTTAGAATCTGAAGAGAGTAAGTAGGGAATAATGAGGGATGAAGTTGGAGAACAAAATGCTTCAATGACAAGGATCATGGATGCCATGCTGAGGAATTACAAACTTATCCTGAGGCCAGTGGAAGAGTTGGATCAAGTAGCAATAATAAGATTGCTGCATTATAAAGAACGCTCTGGGGGATAAATGGAATGAGGTGAGACTGGAGGCAGAGGAGTTAGGAGGCTGTTGCAGTGATCCAAGTGACAGCTGATGGTTACCTGAAATAAGGTAGCAGTGGTGGAGGCAGAGATAAAAGAATGGATGTGAGAAGTATCAAGAAGTGTCAAGTATTGTGGCAGGTATTCATACGAATATTATTGGCTGAGAAACTCAGGAACTGTAGAACAGTAAAAATGTTCTGGCCATTTTAATAAGTTTTACCAGTTTCCAGAGCTGAGGGGAGAGGGAAATCACTTTCCTTTCTTAAGTGACAATGTGACAAATGGGAGCTGAATAGCAAACTGCATGTTTACGATTGTGACTGCTGAAGGTAATGTCTGCTTAAGCCGTTAATATTACAGACACCAAAGCAGGGAGGGTGAGTGCAGATTGCAGATGGCATATGGTAGACATTAGCTCATTAAAATATGCAGTCTAGCAGATGTACATGTTTCAGTATGCCAGGGGAAATATTAATTTTAAGAATTAAAAACTCCTGAGGCTTTGGAAGATTGTAAGCTCTTGGTTCTCAAAGTTCTCTGATGAGCAAATTGGAAACATTTTATTGGCTGTTTGTTCCTACACTTCTGATTACAGCTGAAATGTGCTCAAACTCTGTTACTAAGGCAAACCGGGAGAGAAGAGAATGAAGAGAGAAGCATCCTATAAAGTCCCTGTAATTCTGCTTTAAGCTAAGCTTTTAAAATGATGATGTACAATACTACAGATCTAAAGGTACAGTTAGTTTTACATCAAAGGTTTGAAACAGATTTGAAAATATAAGACACTGATGAAAGAAATCAAAGATGACACAAACAGATGGAGAGATATACCATGTTCTTGGATTGGAAGAACCAATATCGTGAAAATGACTATACTACCCAAAGCAATCTACAGACTCAATGCAATCCCTATCAAATTACCAATGGCATTTTTTACAGAACTAGAACAAAAAAATCTGAAAATTTGTATGGAGACACAGAAGACCCCGAATAGCCACCGCAATCTTGAGGGAAAAAAATGGAGCTGGAGGAGTAAGATCCCCTGACTTCAGACTACACTACAAAGCTAAGTAATCAAGACAACATGGTACTGGCATAAAAACAGAAATATAGATCAATGTAACAGGATAGAAAGCCCAGAGATAAACCACGCACCTATGGTCAACTAATCTATGACAAAGAAGGCAAGGATACACAAAGGAGAAAAGATAGTCTCTTCAATAAGTGGTGCTGGGAAAACTGGACAGCTACATGTAAAAGAACGAAATTAGAACACTCCCTAACACAATACACAAAAATAAACTCCAAATCGATTAATGACCTAAATGTAAGACCAGACATGATAAGAATATTAGAGGAAAACATAGGAAAAACACCCTTTGACATAAACCACAGCAAGATCTTTTTAATAATAAACAAATGGGACTTAATTAAACTTAAAAGCTTTTGCATAGCAAAGGAAACCATAAACAAGACAAAAAGACAACCCTCAGAATGGGAGAAAATATTTGCAAACGAATCAATGGACAAAGGATTAATGTCCAAAATATATAAACAGCTCATGCAGCTCAATATTAAAAAAACTAACAACCCAATCCAAAAATGGGCAGAAGACCTAAATAGACATTTCTCCAAAAAAGATATACAGATTGCCAACAAACACATGAAAGGATGCTCAACATCACTAATCATTAGAAAAATGCAAATCAAAACTACAATGAGGTGTCACCTCACACCTGTCAGAATGGCCATCATCAAAATGTCTACAAACAATAAATGCTGGAGAGGGTGTGGAGAAAAGGGCACACTCTTGCACTGTTGGTGGGAATGTAAATTCATACAGCCACTATGGAGAACAGTATGGAGGTTCCTTAAAACACTAAAAATAGAATTACCATATGACCAAGCAATCCCACTACTGGCATTTACCCAGAGAAATGCATAATTCAAACACACACACACACACACAAAAACAAAAAAACAAAAAAAACACACATGCACCTCAATGTTCATTGCAGCACTATTTACAATAGCCAGGTCATAGAAGCAACCTAAATGCCGATCAACAGGTGAATGGTTAAAGAGGATATGGTACATATATACAATGGAATATTACTCAGCCATAAAAAGGAACAAAACTGGGTCATTTATAGAGATGTGGATGGACCTAGAGACTGTCATACAGAGTGAAGTAAGTCCAAAAGAGAAAAACAAATATCGTATATTAACACATATACGTGGAATCTAGAAAAATGTTACAGATGAACCGGTTTGCAAGGCATAAATAGAGACACAGATGTAGAGAACAAGCATATAGACACCAAAGGGGGAAATTGGAGTGGGGGTGATGGTGGTGGGATGAATTGGGAGATTGGGATTGACATATATACACTAATATGTATAAAATAGATAATTAATGAGAACCTGCTATATAAAAAAATAAATAAAATTTTAAAAATATGAAGCTATATCTAAAGCTATTATTTGATACTGTATTCAGAGGGGATAACAAAATCTTATCAATTCCACAATTATGAATAAAAAACTTTTCTATCATAACTTTCCTTTTAGGAAAACAAAACTCAAAGAGACCAAGAAAGTTCCTTAAATTTCTGCTCAAAACAAAGGAATTTGACATAGAGAACAAGGATCATTTTCAAGTCACATTTTGCTTAAATTTAAAATGCAAATATTCCCCCTTTTTTCTCTGTGGGAGATGAATAGACAACAAAGGAAGAAAGAAGGAAAAATGGAAAACAAATAAAGGAAGAGAAAAAAACAAAAGAAGGAAAGAACATTTCCTTTTACACCAAATGAAAGGAAACAGCAAGCATTTGAACATGTTTTACCTATAAAAGGAAATTTATATTTTAGCACATATATTCAATTATAATAACTAATGTTTATGAAAATGGTGAATATTTAAAGGGATTGAGTCCAGATGAGAAGTGAACACTTGTGGTTTTATTTCATATATATATACATGTATATATATATTCATATGTATGGAATTGGGTGAATATTCTGTCATATTTTTCTGTCATTCCTAAGAAGTGTGTGTGTATGTGCATGTGTGTGTGTGTGTGTGTGCATTCACAATAAGTCTAGAAAGAGTATTTTCTTCAATCAATATATAGCAATTTTGAAGCATCCATCCCTGAAATCAAATAGCAGATGAAGCTGATTGTCAGAAACAACAGTCCAAAAATGTGCCCCTGAGGGAACTATATACAACACTACCAGGACTGAGAACTCATGCAGCCAGAAAACAAGCCATTTGCATAACCTATGGAAAATCTGCTAAGATGGACTTTCTAGCATTCTGGAAGAACACCAAAGTCAGGGACCCTGTAATAAAAATTGCATTGATTGTCAGCAGCACAGAAATTATCATTCAGATTGAAAAAATATATTCTAACCAGCTAGACTGATGAACCTCTACTTTCATCTATAAACATGAATAGATGATCAAGAATCACAGAATATTTGAGGAAAACAAAAACAATAAACAGAACTAACCCCAAGGGTAAACAGAAGGTAAACTTTGAAATAAGTATAATTAATATCATCAGGGAAGAAATTAGTAGATAAGAAAGGAACAGATTGCTGAGGACAAAATAAGCAATTAGATCTCTTTTTGACATTAAAACCATATTTACTGAAAGAAACCTCACCTTAATAGATGGGATGACTAGTAGAATGGAAATACTGAAAAATGAGTTAGTGGACTGGAACATTGAGCCAACGTATTCTTTCCAAACACAGTTATAAAGGCACAAAGTAGAAAAAGTTAAGAGACAAGGAAATAGGTCCAGGAGTTCTAATAATTATGTAGTAGGAGAACCAGAAAGAGAGAACAAAGAAAAAGTGGGAGTATGGGGTGGGAGAAGCAGATAATAAAATAAGTAAAATAATAAAATTTCTCAGAACTTAAGATTTAAGTCTCTTTATGTAAGAGTCCTATAAATGCAAATAAAATAATAATAGGCAACAATACTTAAAAAAATTTATTTCTAGAAACATTCTGGTGAAATTTATTCTTTTAATATTTTGGTATCAATATTTACTTTAAAAATCTTATTTAAAAAATTTTAAAACACGGCCATCTCACTTAACACTTTACTGTGTGCAGATCCTACTAGCTTCTTCAGGAGTAACTATGTTTAACAGTTTGGTATATTTCCTTCCTGAATTTCTCATTTAATATAAGAGATGCACAAAAACGCACACATACATATGTATTACATTCTACATTTTACTTTAGAAATTCAAACTCATTAAAATTTTTAAAAGATGTGAAATTTAATGGAAGCAATTCAGATGAATAAAACAAACAAAAAATTATGTCCAGCCTCACTGTAATCAGAAAAATGTAAATTAAAATGTGAGTTTGACCACAAAAATATTTGTGTTGCCAAGAGTAGGATCATCAAGCATAGTTGAAAAAACTATTTGGAAATGAAACAGGTACAGTCAATTAGAGAGAAATTTTGTAGCACACATCAGCGAAGATGCACATACTCTGACTCAGAGATACATCAGTTTCATGAATCTATCTACAGAGGTACTTTCAGATATACATAAAATTATACATTCACAAGGTTGTTTGTATCAGCATTCTTAAAAAGCCAAAAAGTGAATTTGGAAAAACATACATGTCCACTAAGAGTAAACATGTATGGTATTTGAAGCACAAAAGTTTTTAATTTTGATGAAGTCCAAGTTATCTGCTTTTTTCTTCTGTTGCTTTTGGTGTCATATAAGAATGTCAAATCGTAGGTCATGAAGACTTACTCCTTTAAGAGTTTTATAGTTTTTGTTCTTAAATTTAAGTCTTTGGTTAATTTTTGTATGTGATGTGAGGTAAGGGTCCAACTTAATTCTTTGGCACAACTTTATTGTGCCTCCAGTATTATATTGAATAAAAGTGGCAAGAGCAGACATCCTTCTCTTATTCCTGATCTTAAAGGAAAAGCATCTACTCTTTCACCATTAAGTAAGATGTTAGCAGTAAGTTCTTCATAGACACCATTTATCATATTGAAGGCACTCACCTCTATTCCTAGTTTGTTGAGTGTTTTATAACAAAAGGGTATTGAATTTTGCCAATTTTTTCCTACATCTTTTAAGATTATCATGTGATATTTATTTTTTATTCTATTGATATTATGTATTACATTAATTGATCTTGAGATGCTAAAGCAACATTGCATCCCTGGAATAAATCCCACTTGGCTATGGTGTATAATTCCCTTTAAATGTTGACAGATTTGGCTTGCTAGTATTTTGAGGATTTTAGCATTCATAATCATAAGGAATGTTGGTCTGCAGTTTTCTTGTGATGTCTTTGGTTTGGATGGTTATTTATTTTATTTTATAGATTAATTTATAATACAGAGCATAAAATACTACTACTATCATAATAATAGCTAGAGTTTAGTGAGCATAGAATTTATTCCAGGAGCTCTATTCATCACTTTTACAGATATTTTGGCATGCAACTCTCATCAAAAACTGTGTGTTAAGTATTGTTATTTTCTCCATTATTAAAACTAGAAACAAACTCTGAAAACAAAACAAAAGGAATATAAAAGAACAAAATCCCGAGGTTTCTAGAGGTTAATAATCTTGCCCAAAGTTTTGGGCCAAGTATAGTCTTAAGCCTGTCTTCAAAGCCTATGCTCTTAATATCTTCATGGTAGATCAAGATAGTTAACTACTGAATGTTTGTTCAATCAGATAAAAACTACTTAACATTTAAAAATTATTTAATATTTATTTAATCAGATAAATAATTTTAATAGTATAAATCACTCTTTACAATGTTTTAATTTTTTTGAATGTTCTGATTTGGTCTTCCAAGTACTTTCTCCTTTTTTAAAGTTTTCTTTAGATTCACCTTTATCTTGAGTTGTTTTTAATGACATTGGAGTATGTCTTTTTGTCTCATTATCTACAGTGATATTTTTAGAAGCAGTGCGACATCTGAACTATTCCTCTGGTATGGCTGTCAATGCAATTTCATGAATATAGAATTAGTGGTAAAAGGTTTGGCAGGGTAGAGCCATGTTACTTCTCTAGCAAAGTGTTACACATAAGAGTTGAAATGTAAAATATTTTTTCTGAATAGGTATATCATTAGTTTTTTCTGGTTAATTGATTTATTGATTTGAAGGTCTCTGTATATAGTAGAACAAACACTGTATCACAGGAATGATATATCCTGATTCAAACAAACCAACTATAAAAACATAATCATGAAAATTTTACTAAGGACTGGGTATATAATGATATCAGTGAATTATTTTTAATTTGCTAGTTGTGACCAAAACATATTGGTTCTGTAAGAAAATGGTCATCTTTTTTAGAAATTTGTTCTAATTTTGTAGGGGTTATGAAATAATATGTTTTAAAAATAATTTAAGAAACAAAGGGACACTGAAGCAAGTAAGACTATCAATTTTCAAATGTGGAATATGGATAATGGTTAAATGAAGAGTGATTCCTCTATTTTTGTATATGTTTATAAATACTCATAATTAATGATAACAAAATTGTGATCTTAGGGTTCAGTTTTCCTACTCATAGAATGGCGATTGTAATAATTACTATAGTTAGGATTAAAAGAGATTATATTTGAATAAGCACGTTCAAAGTTCTATATACTTCATAAATAATTGTTTAATTTATTTCCCTGGTTCAAGTGGGGCAGTCATGTTTTAAAAGTAATGGTTACTTTAAAGGTTGCAGAAGTATGGATGACAGACTCCTGATCTTGGGGCCAATCACAGTCTATTCTAAAGTCTGTAGTTCCTGAATAGAAGAATATTTAATATCTTAAATAGATATTAACATACATGGTATTTACCCTAATCAATACTGAGATAACTTAAGTCACAACCATAAGAAATCATAAACCAAGAGTTATATGAGAAACGTTCGTTTGGATAAGGTCTGACTGGAGACTTAGAGAAATTAATAAAGACAGATAACATTTGAAAAATCAGATACACAACTTTGCTCTATATTACGATTATTATCCCAGCTATAAATATTTAAAACTATCACTGGGTGTGAAAATAGCTTAAATATACAGATTCGACATACTGATTATATTTAACTAAAGGATAAGTTCAAAGTTTTGATCTCTTCTGAGGTAGTTTGAGGTTCTCAGCTTCTACGTCCCCACACACACTTTCACAATTCAAAAGGTCCTGCAACAGGGTCTCCATGTATGACCTCTTACTGTGCCTTCTGTACATTCTTAAAGTGATGTGGTATAAGTCGTTTCTTCCTTTGTGCTGAATGCCTGGATTTAGCCTCTCTATCCCCTCTAGATCTGAGTCTTACCTGAATGGTCTATCTTGTTGTATTTGCTCTGGCTTCGACCCTAACAGCTGTCTTTTAAAACACCCTGGGCTTTCAATCTCTGTAGTACAATGTGATCCATTTCTATCCCATCTCAGCATCTGGGTGACAAACTTTAAGCTTCCTCATGCTCTAGAAGAAAGTCTGGACAAAAAGCTATGTTACTGTCTCTACAAATAGCCTTTTCAGATTTCCAACAGAATATTTTTATAATTAAGTTGTTTAATAATTTAATAACTTAAGTGTATTGTCAAAATGCATTTTAAAACAGGAAATTCACAATCAAATCATGTGACATTGCATTAGTGGTCCTTAATGTGTGTGTATGTTTTCTTGCCAAATTTCATCGGAGGAAAAAATCTTATAAAGATACTGGACAAATATAAAAAGTTAGAACAATACAGGAAACAGTTCAGAAATCCAAGAAGAAATACTTTACCAGAACCTGGGGAAAATTTTCAGGATATTTTAAGACAAAAGAGCAAGATTGAGATAAATAATTAGTTGTCTAATAGTGTACCTGTGCTCATAAAATGAAGTAGTCTTGATTGATGGAAAATAAATTAAAGAATTCTTTTTCCTTTCTTGTTGCTCTTCTCTTATATCAGACATTTAAGCTGTGTATTCATCAAGCAACTCAAGTCATTCCTTTATTTCACAAACATTTTTTTGGAGTTTATGACAGTCCTACTTCTCTTATTTCTATCTTTTTCTGTCTTTTGAGAAATAACAACTCCAAGCAAACAATCAGAAATAAAAGTATATATGATGGGAGTTGGGAACTGGCAATGTTACCTGGAAGTTAATTCCCTAAAATACATTCCTAAATTGGGAATACCTTTTGGGAATATAATGTTTCACTTTTGTATCAGATCACTTGTCAGAAAAAGAAATAGGCTGCAAAAAAGAAAAGAGAATGCTATATAAATATAGAAAAGCAGAATAATATTGATGATTTTTAGATAGTGGATGTTAAGATGGAGAGTAATGTGAATAAGCCTGTCTTCGAAATGACAACCAATAAACATCTCAGGAGACAGTGACAATAGACAGTGGAACATCATCAGTATCCAGAAAACATACTTCTGTAAAGTATTTAATATAGAAACTAGAAGAAAAACTCAGTAAATCATTCAGTAGTTCCTAAAGAAGGCAAGAAGACAGGCCTTTAAAATAACATTAAAAATAAGAGCAATCATGACAAACTTCAATTTGTTATGGATCAGGAACTGTGCCAAGTGCTTTACATACATTTTCTCACTTAATAAACAGAAATAATGAAGAATAGTCTGAAATAAAGGGCAACTGTATAAGCATCTATTAAGATCAAAGAGAAACAATAAACTAAAATGGTTCAGTAGCTGGAGGCTAAGCAAGAGGATTAAAAAGGCAATTAAAAAATTAAACTCTGCATTTACAATAATAAAGAATAACAGTATCATTCTGGAAAATGGAGGAGTTGATGTGAAAGAAACTCTTAGGATGAAGAGAAATTGGGATAAAAACTGTAATGATTAAACTAGTTAGCCATGGATAACTTTCAGGGTTAGCACTGTGTTTTCTTCATATTAAAATTTATACCAACCTTTGTTTCCTATTCTGATATTAAATTATTTTTGTAATTAAAGGGTACTGGTTTGAAAGCTTCATTGAGACAGTTTCTCTTGGCCCTAATGCATAGTTTCAGTATTTTATGATTGCATAAGTCAGTTCTATTTATGCACTAGACAATTATACAAGAGAGAAATAGGTGAGGAAGATAAAGAAAAAAATTAAATTGTTTTAAATTTTACTTCTCTTAACTATTAAGCATATCTACGTATAGACTATATGCTCCTGGTATATATTGTATTTTTTATAACTAGAGCTTGGCACAGAGTAAATGTTAAAAATATTGAACAAATGAAATGATAACTAAATGGATAGATGAATTTTAAACTTTTGATAGAATACTTTTAAATTATCATATAAGAAAGAAGTTGGGGTTTCCCTGGTGGCACAGTGGTTGAGAGTCTGCCTGCCGATGCAGGGGATACGGGTTCGTGCCCTGGTCCGGGAAGATCCCACATGCTGCCGAGCGGCTAGGCCCATGAGCCATGGCCACCGAGCCTGCACATCCGGAGCCTGTGCTCCGCAACGGGAGAGGCCACAAGAGTGAGAGGCCTGCGTACCAAAAAAAAAAAAAAAAAAAAAGAAAGAAGTTGAAGTTGTCTAATAATGAATTTTTACAAAAGTCTCTGTTTCCTTAATCCACAGGGACATGATGAAAGAAAATACAAATTTATTTGGCTACTATATGTTTCTGATCTCATAGAACTCTTCATCACCAATTCATCGTTCAAAAGCAGCCTTTATTAATGGTAGCCTTATTACTCTGTTTATAAATTCTGTCATTGTTCTTCTAGGGGTTACATTTGCCAAAGTCTATAGGATGTTGACACCTTAACAAACTTAACGAGTAAAGTGAAATAAAAGCTTTGCCCCAGCTCCAGTTCTAAAGATAAGGAAGGCTGACATTGATTAAGGCCAAAGTAATATTTGAGCCAGTGTTCTAGAACAGAATGATATGAATGTGACAAAAAATTAACGCTCATTTTGTTATTTTTAAACTGTGTTATAGGCTGAATAATGCCTTCCTCAAAAATGCTCATGCCATAATTCCCAGAACCTTTGAATATGTTACTTGACATGGCAAAAAGGACTTTCCAGATGTAATTAAGGTTACAGACCTTAAGAAAAGGAGATGACCATGGATTTTTTTAGCTGGGCTCAATCTAATTACATGAGCCCTTAAAAGCAAAAAACTTTCTCACAATGGAGTCAGAAGAGATGCGGCATAAGGAGAAGTCAGGGATTAAAATCATGAGAAGGATCTGGTTTGTGGTTGCCAATGTGAAAATGGAGGACACAATATAATGAGAAATGCAGGTGATTTTAAACAGCTAAAAGAGGCTTCTGGCTAAAAGCCAGCAAGGAGAAAAGGACCTCAGCCTTGAAACCACAAAGAACTGAATCTGCCAGTAACTTAAATGTGCTTGAAAGCAGACTCTTTCCAGAGTCTCCTGATAAGAGTCCAGGCAAGATGGCATTTTGAGTTCAGCCTTGAGAAACCCAGAACAGAGCCCACATGGACTTCTGACTTACAGAACTGTGAGATAATAAATTTGTGTTGTTTTATGCCACTAAGTTTGTAGTAATATGCTATGGTAGCAATGGAAAACTAATACACTGTTCATTTTGAAAAATGTATATTTAGGCTAGTTTTACTCTAGATTTTAGAGTGACTGGGTCTCTTTCTTTTGGCACTTTTTTCCTTGAATGTGTGTGTGTGTGTGTGTGTGTGTGTGTGTGTGTGTGTGTGTTATTTCTCACCATCTGATAGATAAGAACTCTAGAGATAAGGATGAGAGTCTGGGAGAAGGTCTCAAGAAGGCTATTTACTAAGCTCCTAGTCTAGTGTTATGAAAAAGGGTTAAATGTAAAAAAAAGAAGCAGACTCACAGATACAGAGAACAAATGGTGTGAGGGGGGAGAGTAAGGGGGAGGTACAAAATAGATAAAGGGGATTAAGAGGTACAAACTACCAGTTATAAAATAAATACTTCACAGGGAGGTAATATACAGCACAGGGAATATAGAATATTTCATAATAACTTTGTATGATGTGTAATCTATAACAATAGAATAACTATGTTGTACACCTGAAACTAAGGTAATATTGTAAGTCAACTATACTTCAATTTTTAAAAAAAAAGTAACACTTGGTACTGCATATAATCTGGCCTAACTCACTATGTCTACATTCCACATAAAGTTTTTGAGACTACAGTAATAAATAAAATAGTAGAAATAACATTTGTGTGTTTTCCTGCTACATATTTCCCTTTGGAATCTGAATTGGTAGTAGGTTGCTGGTTGAAGATTCAGAATTTGAACTCCTAGCCATCTCTCTCTCCATGTTTTAAACACATAAGAATCTTGATCCCATTGAAAAAATTATAATTCTAATTTTTTAAGATCAGCTATCTTTGCTCCCTCACACCTTTTAGGGTAAAACATTCATTAACACACAAAAAGAACTAAGAAAATATGGTTCAGGGAATCACTCATTTGCCTTTGGTTTGATGTTTCTTTATAAAGCAACTGAACATGCCACAAACTACTTAGAAATCCATTCCTGAAATCCTAAGTACAAAGGGATAAAAGGAGTGGGTGTTTGATGTGTGTCTGTGTGACATGTGTCTGTGAGACAGACTTGTCAGTTAGAATGCAATTTACAAAATAATTCATTTTTACTGATAGTTTCTAATGAAGAAACTGTGTAATTACAATTTTTGAAATTATAATAATGAGTCTAATTTAAACTATAACTCAAAGGAAATTAAACATTTTAAAATAGTATTATTTCTTATTGATAATTGCAACCAAGAAATAAATATATTCTTAGTTATTTTTATATGCTATTCATTATTCTGGCATTTTGAAAGGAAAGAGAAGCACAATGGAGTGTAA
This sequence comes from Neophocaena asiaeorientalis asiaeorientalis, assembly GCF_003031525.2. Lineage (NCBI taxonomy): Eukaryota > Metazoa > Chordata > Mammalia > Artiodactyla > Phocoenidae > Neophocaena > Neophocaena asiaeorientalis. Next base: position 64,569 of record NW_020174037.1, on the reverse strand, counting down.
GGAAGAAAAAATAAAGTTTATTAAATACTTAGATTGTTTTACTCAATTTTTAAATAATTGGCAATTTAGTGAGTTTCATCTTACTAAGGAGGAACATGGTTTACAGTGAATCAAACCTTTCCCAAAGTTATACAGCTTTTAAGTTGTAAAAAGTATGACAATTCTAAGACTGACTTTCATCTAAATCCATGCTTTATCAAGGCTGATACTCAGTTTGCGACTTTTATAAAATTAAAATTCAATTATTAATATAACATAGCTAAAAGATTAAATAAAACCCCATAAGTACAACGCTAAAGACAGAGAAAGGAAGACTATAATTCAGTACTACATACCTACTCATTCTTTTATCTACTCATTCATCCAGCTAACAAATTTTAGTTGATTAACTATTACTGTGACCTCTCTTCTAAGCATTAGGATGAAATAGAGAATAAGATAGACAAATTCTCTGTCACATTGAGATTGTGTTCTGGTAGAGGAATCAGAAAATAAAGATAATAAAAGAAGTGCTAAATATTAACCTCTATATAGGACCTAAGAAGAAAAATCAAGCAAGTATATCAACAACAGTAATAAAGTACTTGTAAAACCATAGTAGCTCAAAACCCAAATAATTATTTCTTGCTCATACTACAAGCCCCTCACGTGTAACCCGGAAAGCTCTGCCCTCTACAGTGAGAATCCAGAACAACTGCACAGCCACCACCTCAAACATTGGTGTATAAAATGTTCAAGGGAAAAGAGAGTTCTAGAAATGTCTTAAAAATGCAATTAAATCTTCTGTCCTGAAAGTAAATATATTAATTTCATAACACATTGGCCAGAAGTTCATATATCTCCAAAACAAGGTTCCAGGAAATACAATGCTTCAAATAATGGGAATGGGAAGAATTGGAAATTTTTTCTGAATAGCACCATTGTGAGTTGAATTGTGTACCCCTAAAAGGTGAATTGAAACCCTAACCCCTGGTACTTGTGAATGTGACCTTGTTTGGAAATGGAGCCTTTGCAGATATTATCGTTAAGATAAAAACCATAAGGATGAACCCCAATCCAATATGACTGGTGTCCTTGTAAGAAGAGAGTTATGTGGACACAGAGACACACAGGGAGAACGCCACATGAAGATGGTGGTAGATATTGCAGTTATACATTTATAAACCAAGGGACGCCAAGGATTGCCAGCTATCAGCAGAGGCTAAGGGAGAGACATGGAACAGAGTCTCCCTCAGAGCCCTCTGAAAGAAACGACGCTGAAGGTACCTTGAATTCACACCTCTAGTCTCTGAAAGTGAGAGACAACATATTTCCGTTGTTTTAAGCCACCTAATTTGTGGGTGCTTTGTTACAGTGCCCCTAGAAAACTAATCAAGTACTAATGATCACCAAAAGAGTAAAAAGATATAATGCCAGGGGCAGCTAATGTGTAACTACAGAAGTTCTCTCTAAGAAGGTGCTATTTGAGCAGAAACATGAAACAGAAATTTGAAAAAGTGAGGGGGTGAGTCTTGCTAAAATCTGAGGAAATGTGCACTCAATCTCAATTACTTTGACATTCATGTTACAGAAGGCTTGATATACGAAAACAACTTGAATCCACAAACTACATACTGGGAAAAAAAGGCTTTTTCTAGGACATTATACATTTGTAAATTCCAGAAAGGTTTAGGAGAGAAGTTCTATTTATCTCTTGCTTTTCTGTCTTGCACAGTCCATGAATTACTGCTGCTATATATTAAAGGTCAATTATTGCATACTTAAAGGACTCTATCAATGTTAAATAGGAGGAAACTCTAGCTCTGAAATTTCAGCCTGGGGATTTACCAAATGCTCCTTTCAACCAGGTAGTCCTTAGAACAAGAGAAATACTCCTCATCTACTCTTTAACAGGATAAGTTAGATTTTAGATATATTTTATTTTAATTATCTTTGAGTTAAAGGGTTAAAATAGCTTGAATTAAGATCTTAATTTGTATTTTACTAAAAATATTCTGCAAAAGCCATTAAAACAGATAACCACTGAGGTTGAGAAGAGCAGACGAAAGGAAGATTAAGATATATATAACAATTTATCAGTAGAAAAAACTGAATATTTTCTATGTTCTTCCAAGTCTAGGAGGAAAATCTCCTAAATTAGTTTAAGTCTCAAGCTGAGGTTAACTACCCTACTTGTTGGTGAGCTATGGAACAAGTCAAATCACCAGGTTATATGCTTATAATTTCCTGGGGGTCAACTTCCTCCAACATTGATATGAAATTAGGGAAATTTATGAACATTTTTCTAAGTTGAACAAAATTATGATGATGTAGGCCAGTCTCAGTAAGGGTTGTGGTTTCCTCCAAAGTAGGAAAAAATAAATTATGTGCAGTAACTGGAAAATTTGCTCATTGTATTAACAGATAACTCATTATTGGCACAGTTATGTTTATATAAATGCAGCACAGCACCTTAGCAAGAACATGATAATGTCACTAGATAGCTCCGTTAGTGCTGGCCAGCTAAGGCAGGAAATTTGGAATTATAATTGTTCCTAGTCCCTGTGGCAGCCAGCACAGTTTGTTTTTTTTAAAAATGAGTTTGTCTACTTATGAGCTAGTGTTGTTCTTTTTAATTCCACTGACATGCAAAAAAAAAATTGTTTCCCGGAAATTAGTTCAATAACCTGCTTAAATTTAAAAATTAAGTTAAACATGCAATCACCTTCTGCTTAAGAATTTTCCATAAAACAAATTATTTTTTGGTGAGTTTGTATGATTTTTAGTGTTACTCTTATTTTAATTTTTAAAGTTCAATACTTTTACTATTATACATTAAACTGAGATTTTCATTAGTAGGAGTTCCCTAGAAAAATAAGTTATTTGGGGGGCCTGGACTTTTTAAAAAAGTTTCCTTAAAAGTCATTTTCAGATTTGCTTTATGGAATGAAATGTGGGGCATTTGGTAAATCTCCTAACTGTGCAAAATATGTCTTGATTAAAAAGAAAGCAGCTAAGAGGGGAAAAAAAGATCATTCACTTTACAAAAAAAAAATTAAGCTCAAAATGACCAGTTACTTGTTCAGGATCTTATATTTATGATGTTAATTTCCAAAGCGCTTGATGATTGACAAAGATAGATAGATGATGATAGACAGATAGAGACAGACAGACAGACAGTAGGCATGTGGGTTTTGGGAAGGACACATTATCACTCTAGGAAAAATAAGATATGAAATGTATGCACTGATGGTCCCTACCCTTGACAGGTCCAATGCTGGGATTGATACTCAAATCAGATCCACCACACATAGAAAGAATCTGTTCTTTCTTTTACAGTGTGAGTAACAGGATGGTTAAATTGGGAACAGGTGAAATGGGAAATGATATTAAAAGCTTGTTCTAGATCAGTGTAAATTTTCTTGTCTAGGGTAATGTACAAGCCAATGTCTTGAACACAGGATTGAATTGTTATTGTCTGTCAAGAACAAGCAAAACGCATCAGCTGAGAGTAAAAACCAAGGCGGAGTCAGTATAGCATTGTTCCCAACGTTGGCTTATTTAGCACATACTATTTGAGACTAAACAGTAAATAATTTAACAAACCATAGATATGGTTATTGCACATATCAGAACTTCTATTATTCACACATTTAAAACATTTATTGAGACCTATTATGTGCCAGACATTGTTCTACAAACTGAAAATGAAACTTTAGAACTGCAAGGAGAGATCTGCTCTTAGGGACTATTAATGGAATTCAATTAATTAGCCAGGGTTAAAATTTATAGCATTTGTGGAACTATAAAGAGTGCCATCATCAATAACTTTCATTCTTGGTTCAGACTTTTTCCCCTCAAAATAATAGACACTTTTCCATTTATTTCTTTCAGTTAGTGATACAGTTGAGAAAACACAAATAAACCTGATTTGTGTTATTTTGTAGACAAACAATGTTTTGCTGCGTGTTTACTTTATATTTTTCTTTCTTTGTGGTTCAAATATTGTTACAAAAAACCCCCAAAAACAGACAACACTGGATCTGAGATCCCTTCATCTCATCATATGACACAACGATTTTGACCTCTAAAGCAGTCAGTGCAAACGCCAACATTTCCACTAACGGTAACATAAAAGCATTTTAATATACTACATCTCCATAGCAGCATCTTGAGCTCCTTTCTTTAGCTAATTTTCCTGCTATGGCTTATAAAGCAGTGTTTAAAATGCTACTATTTATATCCACATATTTGCGTGTGTCTGAGTTGTCAAAATATATAATGATGCCAAAACAGAACAGATAAATTGTCTGCATGTTAAATCTGATAGAGAGTGTCAGCTCCCTTTAATTCAGCACAATTTCTTAAAATTGAAAAGACAGTATGCAATGTTCTTGTTATATTAACTGAGACAGGTAAGTCATTTTCCCCTGTGGTAAGTAATGTAAAGCATTACTTTGTTAATCAAACAGCACATATATAATATGAAGCTGAGGGAAAGTCTGCATGATTTTTAAAAAAGAAAATATGAGATAGGCCAGCTGGCTTGGGTTATGCCCTCAGATTCTCCAGAGAATATTTTCTGTTTGCCATTGGAGTATTTCTTTGCAAAATTTTGAGAACGTTTTAATTAAGATCAGTAGACAGTTATCATAACAAATTCGGAAGGTATTTGTATTTAACTCACCTCATTTTATCAGTTTCTTTGCTGTCCTTGAGCTGAAATTGGTCCTCTTGCCTTTCAGTGTTTTTGATCATTGCGAGGGCAGAATTTATCCCGCAGGTAAAAATGATTTGCACGTGGGTCAGTGAATAAAGGCCAGCTTTACTTTCTTTTTCAAATCACTTGGCGTTTCACGGGATCTGTAGAGAGGCCTGGATGTGGCCTGATTGCACTGCTGGATTGGTAAGAGTTTGACTCTGGCACTCAACTTTTGCTACTGTGATTGAATTTTTTACAAACTGCCAGATGGTATTTGATTATATAGATCATAAAGAATAATTGGTATGTAATCATGCACTTAATGCCTTTTTTACCCTTATTTTGCATGGGACACAAAGATTGGTGCTTCCATCGTAACATAGAAATTAGAGGTATGAAGACAGAGGAAATGCCCTTTTTCTGCTTTGAATTAGAATGAGGGATTGAGGGGAAATGAAGGAATGTTCTTAGAGTCCATTTACATATTTCTGAAGAGATTATTTTCCCACTGTAGAGGTGTTTCAAAGTCAATTAGTACTCTATGGATTGGTAAAAATAGAAGATTAAGAGGATGGTGAAGAGGCAAAGGGCTCATTCATTTCCTCCTTATTTATCCCCTCTTAAAAGGATATTTGGCACTCTAATCTTCCTGAAAACATCTATGTCAACAGATATTTATTAAACACCTTTCAAGAAATGGCTCTTGTGGTTTATAATGACAAATCAGACATCCCCTTGCCTTCAGAAGCTTGGAGTCTAGTGAGGAAGACAGACGTGTACACAAGTAGGTTCAATAAATGACAGATTTGTCCAAGGTCCAGTGCAGCCTTGTGTTATGGTGATTAATTCCACCTGGACCTGAGGCCAAAAAAGGCTTTATATAATAGTGGTGCCACTCAATACAACTTTCTGCAATGATGAGATTCTCTCTCTGTGTTGTCCAGTAAGGTAGCCACATTTGACAACTGAGCATTTGACATGTGCTATCATGACAGAAAAACTGAAATTTTCATTTCATTTACTCTTAGTTAATGTAAATTTAAGGAGCCACATGTGGCTCATAGCTACCATATTTGACAATTCAATGATGGAAGGTGCTATGTGAGTTGAGTTCTTTTTGTCTTTATTCTCCTTTGTTACATTTTTATTCTGTAGGTATATGTCTGAGGTCTGGATGGGGCGCTGAAATAAAAGAGAATAAATAGTTCACTCCCATTTAAAAGCATGTCCTCTGTTTTGTTTGAAGATGAAAGAGGTTTGATGACTAACAACTACAGTGAACCTCACTTTTTTAATTCACTTCACCTGGGGGCAGTTCAAATTCCAGACACCTGGATTTGCTTACTTCTGTTTAGTATAGCCAGGCCAGTGGATGAGGAATGGTTTCAGAATTCCTTATTTCCCATAGCACTAAGCTTACAAGTTTCTCTGAGGTAATAGATATTAAGAAATTATGGAAACAACTGAAGGTGGTTATAAATCTAAAGAGGAAAAAATTCCTAAAAACTGGAAATTAGATATTATATGACTCTTCTTTTTTTTTTTGTTTGTTTTTTTTTGTTTGTTTGTTTGTTTTTTTTTGTTTTCTGTGGTATGCGGGCCTCTCGCTGTTGTGGCCTCTCCCAGTGCGGAGCACAGGCTCCGGATGCGCAGGCTCAGCGGCCATGGCTCACGGGCCCAGCCGCTCCGCGGCATGTGGGATCTTCCCGGGCCGGGGCACGAACCTGCATCCCCTGCATCGGCAGGCGGACTTTCAGCCACTGCGCCACCAGGGAAGCCCTATATGACTCTTCTTATAATTCAGTATCAAAGGTCATTGTTTCTTAATTGCTTATGAAATTAAAACCTTTTCTCTAGGCTTTTTGGACGTTTGTATTCCTCCTTTTGTGACAATTTTCTCAAGATTTTGTCCATTGCTCAATCTGGGTATGTTTATTCAAATGTAAGAACTTACACATTTTGAGACATAATCTTCTGTCATATATGTTGCAAATATGTTTACAGGTTGAGCTTGCATTTTGTTGATGGTACATTTTTTGGTGATAAAACATTTTAAAATTTACCTAATGTTGGTCTATTTAACTTGGTGTTTGTTGTTTTCTTTGCCTCTCTGGTGTCATGCTTAGACATGCTGTACTATACCAAGATTAGATTTCTTTTCAATAACATTTTCTTCCAGAGTGGTTTCATTTGTTATATTTAAATGGCACTTACTATCATGTAGGATGTGAAATGTGAATCTAATGTTACTTTTCTTTCCAAATGGCTATTTGTCCCCAAAGCATTCATTAAAACATCCATCATTTTCTCCAATGTGATATAAAATGTCACCTTTATCATAAGCTGTTTATTATATTCTCAAGTTGTTTTTGTATTTTCTATCTTGTTTCATTGATCTGCCTTTTTTTTGCCCTGAACTGGATGCCACCATGTATTCTCTACTCTGTTTCTCTAAATGTCAGCATCAAGAGTGAGCTGGTATCCTTTCTATCACACTTCTTTAAGACAAGTAGTTCATGTTGGCTTTTGTTTTTCCTACATCATTTTTCTCTCCTCCCCTCACACATACTTCAATATTCTTTGGATATAATATGAATTTTATATTCATTTAAAAATATATTTTATATTATATATGTTCCATTCAAGACTAATTGTGCCTTTACATTAAGTTTAATTATTAGTTTGAAAAAAATTGTATATACATCTGTATATATGTCTCTATGTATGTATGTAAGCATATATGTGTTCATACAGACATACATCACACTTTTCTAGGTTTCAGTGCTTGTCATAAGTCCTTTTAATCTATGAATTCCCCATTCTTGTGCTCATATTATTCTTTCTCTGTTCATATCTTCATTTTTCTTTCAAAAATTGTATAAAGATGAGCATATTTTTAATATTTCCTTGTCTAGTAGAGGTGTTCTATTGGCTTCACATGTGAAATGTAGCTTGATTTCATTTAATATTCTTGTTCCCCCATTTTCTTCCTTCAAAATTAGAGATATTTTTTCCATATATGTCTCATATTTAGTGATGCATAGAAGTAATATAGAAGTAAATCTTATTTGTGTCCTTTTATAGATAATCTGTGTTCATTCTCTTCCTGCTTTCATTTGTGGTTCAAGCATTATTCTAGTATTTACCTGAATATAGTTCTTTATTTAAAATTGATTTATCCTGGGATATGACAATTCCTTACATTTTTTATGATAGTTCTTTTGACCAAGAACTTTTTCATTTATATTTTTGGTTATTCCTTCTATCTTTTTTTCTTACTCCAATAATATCAGATTACTCATATTATTGCTTTCCTTTTGTTTTCCTTATTTTATCATCTTATTTCACATTATTCATTTGCATAGAAATTTCATCTGAATTATGCCACTATCAAAATTCCAGCTTGCATCACTAACTCAACAGTCTGAAGAATCAATTCTTTGTTGACTATACTTAATGTGTACTTTTTTATATTTCTCATGGTAATGTTGTCTATCAGATAATTCCAGTGTTTTCTGGAATTTCCACATATTTCCACATGTGAAATTTAACATCACTCTTTCACCCATTAAAATAAAGAGAATATTTTTCCCCTCTAATGTAATTGCAATTGTGTTTCCATATACCTCGGCTGTCATAATGCTCAGAGCGTGCTTGTCATTATTGTTTCTTTGTTTGCTTGCCTTAGCAACTGTATTTAATCTCAGATACAACATAATTGCTTTTCTCCTTTTTATTAAAATGATATCCTTTAAAATATGATTTTCATCTTTATCTGTTCACAATCATCATTGAGTATGGAAATGAATTTTTATATACATATGAAATATTTTGCATGTTCACATGCTTTGCATTCTTTAGGATTTGTTATACTTCTAGATTGTCTAGATTGCTTCATATCCTGACTAGACAGCCAACCAGCTATATGAACTTTTTTTTTTATCTAGGGAGCCTCTCTGTGACTCAGTGTTCTCATCTCACTGTGGGGATAATAGCAGTACCTACCTTTCAGTGTTGTTTTGAGGATTAAATAGCATTCTTTTATTCATTCACTCAGAAGATACTGCTGAGTACCTACAACTTACAAGCTTTATTCTAGGCACCAGGCATAGAAAATGAACAAAATAGGCAAAGTTTCTGTCCTCATGATGTGTGTTTATATTCTGGAGGTAAAAAGAACAATAAAAATATAAATAAAATAAATTTAGGCCCTGAGTTTGATCAAAAATAGTAGAGAGAAATTGATTATATTTTGCAATTCCTAGAGAGAGCATCACTTTGAAGTGTAAGAGTTCAGCCAATATCACCATTATCAGAATATTTTGTAATTTATTTTAAAGTTTATTTTTTGCTCCGGACGCGCAGGCTCAGCGGCTATGGCCCACGGGCCCAGCCGCTCCACGGCATGTGGGATCTTCCCAGACCAGGGCACGAACCCGTGTCCCCCGCAACGGCAGGTGGACTCCCAACCACTGCACCACCAGGGAAGCCCAAGAATATTTTGTAATTTTATGCAAGGCTGTGGAAAACCTGGATCCCCAACTGCTGGCCACTCTTTGCTGTGCTATGTTACAGCAGAATTGTGTGTGTGTATGTGTGTGTTCAGAGGAGCATGAGGTGGCAACTGTGAGAATTATTCCCCCTTAAAGGTGCTTCAAAGAGGACTCTAGAGGACTCAGTCAGGCACTAATAACAATGGTGCAGTTTTCCAAAAGAGAGAGAGGATATAGTTAGTCAGAGACCTTGGGAGATGGACACGAAAAGACTCGGTACTCGGGATTTAAGGGAATGCACATGGTATGGACAGCTCTCTACAAACTCAGGGGATACCAACCCCATACACTCAAAGAGTAGTCAAAGGCCCAGTGATATGGTTGTAACACAACTGTGCATTTCCTGCCAGTGAGTGATTGTTGATGAGTGGTTTTGATTAAAATGAATGTAAGTATTAGTAAAGCTAAAGGTGATATGGGAGATGTCACTGTAATCAATAAGGAAAATGGATGTAGTATAATTAACTGAGAGGTTTAATTTTCCTCCTCTATATCAAATTATCTAGTGAATATAAATCAGAAGGTGTGAGATCTTACCTCTCTGTCAAATTGCTTAAGCAAAATTAACTGGATCATAAAGGAAACCAGCTGTGGATATTGGGTTCATTTGCACCATCCTCCATCAGCTGACTGGTGGAGATTAAACCTATCCTGATATTCCCACCATTTTCAGGTACTGTGGCAAGATTCCTGATGAATCCATTGTGCTTAGAGATTAGCAGATGGGAATTATGCCTATACTGACTGGCATGTTTTATAACTGGGTAAAGCCTAAGATGATTTCACAAGTGGTTTTATTTTTTTGTCCTTTAATACTGTAAATTTCTGGGTTAGTAAAATAGTTTCCAGAAAGTGTCCCTTCCATTCAACGTTCTTGCTCAGAAAGACAATTATCTTTAGAATCCTTATATAATAAAGTATAGAAAAGAAGATATCAGCAGAATCTTAAAGAGAATATGGGTACTCGTAAACATTTATTCGTTCTAAAACATTTACAGTGTTCAGAATCTCCCCCCAAAATGACAGGCAGGTGTGTAAGTAATTGAAATTCATGTAATAATGCATTCAATAGTGAGGGGTCCAGGGTATTATAGGGTTTATAAGGGGAAGGAGTGAGGCAAATTTTCCTGGATGGGACAAGAAAAAGGACATTTCAGATAGAGATCACCATATGCAAATTATCCAAGGAAATTAATATTATTCTGAGTTTGGGTAACTGAGAAAACTGGTGAGCTAATTATAGGGTTCATATAAAAATGAGGAAGATAAAGAGTCTCAGTTGGTGAGCTAGTTAGTTGGAAAAGCTTTTGCCGTAGTCCCAACAATGGAAAGGTAGAATGAAATAACATAAAGGCATATTCCTTAGAGGAAAGACCTGTGGTCTTGCCTCTTTGTCAATTGCTCAATCTCCTCCTCGTCTGAACAAAACTTGTGGGCACATTGATCAATATAAACTTAGGAATGTCACAACACAAATTTTCTTTGGAGCTCTAATGAAAGAAGAAAGAGGTAATCACTGGTTTCTTTTAGATTGTATAATCATGTGCCTTTTTGAATTGTCATTAATATAAGAATAGGAAATGCTCTTACAACTTAAGAGTTTACAGTGTTCTTTTACACAATTTTGCTTGTTTCATCATCACTACAACTATAACAGATGAAATCTATATCGAGAAGTGCTTACTATCAGATGTAGTTCGGGGTTTATACACAGTGTCATATATTAACAATGTTAAACATTATTACATTTTTTGGTCAAATTCATACATTATATTATATATAAGTAGTTATAAGTTGGTAACCAGCTCTCAAAAAAAATAAATAACAAACTTTGATTTGTAGCAGTTGCTAATTTCCTTGGTCTATTTAATCACACTATGGGTAATTTCAAGCTACCAACAGTTTAACAATTTGTTAGTAAAATTTCTGAGTATGTACCAATTGGCTCTCTTAAGCCGGTATTGAGCTGGCTCCAACACACCCTCGTACACAGGCACATATTAGGGGCAGTGTCATTCATAATAGATAATATTACTGGAGTGTTTATTGTGTATTAGACACTGTGCTAAGGGCTTTATAGACATCACAAAAACCATATGAAGAAGAGATTATTATTGCCCCCATTTTCAGGTAAGCTCCTGTGGTTTGAGAGTGACTAACTTCATTGACTGCAAGTTATATAACAAGTTATATGTAAAAGAGCAGGGTCAGGATTTGAACCCACTGTTTGGAAATATCGACCAGTCATTATAAACTTTTTCTGTATCAAAGGTCATATGCTGGATAGAAGTGTTAAGCTCAAACTGCCTGTGTATAGGGAATTTGTTTATAAGGACAAAAAGAGAAAGAGAGAGACAGGTAAAGAGACAGAGACACAGAGACATACAAAAAGAGAGATAGAGCAAGAGAAAGAGGCAACCCCTTCCCCACCCCCAAAATAGAGAACTTTGCTAGCCTAACCAGGTACATACAGAATTTCAAGAGGTATACGGTCAGAAGATTTGTAACTTGTGCAATAGTAAACCTATCCCATCTGATAGAAAAAAGAGAAGCAACAAAGGCTAAGCAGGTTGGTGAAGCTCTTTGGATGCTCGAGATGTGTGGTTATAAAAGGGGTCTCTTTCTGGTTATCACAGAGATACTCACTGAGCTATTGAGTTTTGACCTTGGTTTTTGTTTCCTCCCTCTGGATGAAGAGTTATAGATTCCCATGTAGGATAAAATAAACCTTTCCCCAAGCTATCTCATTTATCCATTTCTGTATTAAAGAGACTCTAGGCCTGCAGAGCCTTGCTGGTGAGAATTCCCATACCGAAGGAAGGGGAAGATGTTAGCAATAGCATAAACCATAATTCTAATTTTGATAACTGCATCCCAGTTCCCACCACACAATTTCTGCTTTAAGAGCTTGACTATCAAGCATGTTTAATGTGATCACCTCATACAAGTTAGGAAGGAAATCAGAGATCTTAGCAAGGGGCTGAGAGTTATAAGTCTTCATTAGTGACTCAGACCTGCCCTGGGGTTACAACAATCTGTTACAAAAAAGTCCATGAGTTACAGCCCATGTTATCATCCTCTTCTCTGAGGAGAGGACTGAGGCTCAGAGAAGTTATAAGGTCACCTTTTACAAGGTCACATATAAGAAAATGTCAACGTGGGCAGAAATCCATGGTCTTTAACTTCAAATCACATTCTTTATCCACAATACTATTCTGCTTCATGGGAAACCACAAAAGTTTCAATATAGGATACTGTACTGCAAATTATTATATAATTGATCCTTGGTATACGGTGTCTCATAAATACGGGGCTGAAAATAAAACAGTGTGAGGTCAGCTCAAATGTGAGAGCTTTGAGGGCATTTGATGACATTTTTGTTAGCTGATATGCTTTTCTCAACCACTTTATTCATATATCTGTCTATCTATCTATCTATCATCTATCTATGTGATGGATTCTGTGTCAGGAGCTCATGAATAAAAAACGAGAACTCAACATTTTGGGCATAGATACCCTTCAACAACAACAGTATAACATAGGTTGTAAAATAGATAAATTTACAACATGAGCGCATAGAGGGAATGAACTAGCTATGCCTTGAGGATTTGAAAAAGGGTTCACAGAAGTAATGGTGTTAGGCATGTAACTTAGAGGATGAGGAGGTATCCTTAAATAGGAAGAGAGAGTTCTAGGAACAATTTAAATAGGGCATGAATGGATTCATATCTGGAGAAAAGAATTCCTCTGGGGAAGAGTGGGCTGGAGAGTTTGTCTGGTTCTGGAGAAGATTTTGTACCATATTAAGGAGTCTGACCTTAATTTGTAAGCAATGAGACATTAGAGGCAAGTGAAATCATTCCATTAATTTTTTCAATAGGCAATCCAATGTTTCCTTTATTGCAAATTATATATTAATAAACCATACACCTTACATTTAGACCGACATATTTTGTGATTTTCCCCAATGTCAGGTCTTTAGGTACAGTGCCATTGTTTTGGAATACCCTCCCTTTGCTTTTTTTCCCCCATTCCATTTAATTTTGACTAAAATTAAATGATAGCACTGAAGTTAAGCTAGAATAGAGAAATATTTGCTTCTGTACTTTTTACTGTGAGAAATGATGTTGATTCAATATAGCACCAGTGATGGGGATGGAATGGAGGCCAAGCATTAGCAAGACTCTTCCAGACTTGATGGGATTTATTGACTAAATATATGTGGGCTTTGTGAATATGGAGTGATAAGGAGAGGCAGAAATAGAGAGTAGGTGAAGTTTCTAAAACTGGAAAACTCAAAAAGATAGTAAAAAATAAAATATCTTCAGATCTTAAGATGTGAGGCAAAGATGCAGCATAGAAAGATATCATTTTTATTGTTATTGTTTAGCCTCTTAGAAATCATACATTTTAATACATAAATGTCTCCCTTCATAAGGTACTTCAAATTAATCTATAAATTAAGTTACATATCTTACTTTATTAATATTTATAATTGGAAGTTAAATTATCAAATTGCCTGTTTACGTGCACTCTAATTGAGCAGCAGGTAGATCCAGTATGTAATTAACTTAATGGATTTGGCTATTATGTGAACCCACCATTAATTAAAGAACAAAGGAAAGATCAATTAGTTAATACTATGAGGATTTTTACTATAATTATGAGACCAACTGAAATCTTAGGCCAGGTTTTCTGTAAATGAATAACTATAAAACTAGAGAAATAATTATGCTGTATTAATTATCTATGAAAACAATTCAGGAGAAACAATTTTTTATCTCATTTTTTGGACTAGATTACCCACAAAATTAAATACTTTTGCTTTAAACTTGGGTTCACAATGTCTGCCTCAAAAGTCAATACTTATAAACACTTGACAATTATATATCTAGAACAGATTGGTGAGGAAGACTGATGAAAATTGTGTGGCAACTTTGTTAATCAGCAAGGCCTTTAGATGGACTTTATTCCACAATTAAGCCAGATCCAGGATGTTCTGCATTTAATGGAAAGAACTGGTTTAAGAAGCAGGACATCCAGGCTGTAATAACAGCTCCATTGCTAATTAGCCTAAGATCTTTGTCAAGGTAAAAGCTGTCTGAATCTTCATTACCTCATGTATAAATCACAAATAATTATACCTGCCTTACCAACTAAATAGTGACTCTGCATGCCAAAGCCATCATATATGAAAGGATGTGAGATTCTAAAACAATACAACAGTAAGAGTGTGAAGCTGTTACAATCAGAAAAGTGCACTAGAAGCTCAGTGTATGACAACTATTAAGAGGAGTAATTGTAGCTATGTTCTATGTTCTCATTTCTATACCTCCCACCTTCCTTTTTTTGGATCTAGTCTGGTTTCTGTCACTGATTCTGCATAGTTTTAAACTTAGGTTGGAAAAAATGTAGACTAAGTATATGTCCTCTTCTAACTTTTCCAGACCAAAGATTCAATCTTTTAGATCTCTTGTGCTTTCTGAGGAAAATAACTACTGGGGCTCATTTGATAATTTTTTCTTTATATCAACCAAGTTTAGCATGAGAAGAAAATTATAAATAATCAAAGTAATAATAGTTAACTATTGAGTACTTTCTCTGTGCCAGATACTAAGTGTTTTAACATATTAACTAATGAAGTTTTCTCTATAACCCAAGTACTACTGAAAATTATTTACTCTCCTCACTCTGCCTCTATTGGTGAAATTTATTCCACTGTTTTTTGACTTGAGTTTGAGGTTGGTGCTGTGACTGGCTTTGACAAATAGAATGTTAGCAGGTGTAATGTGAACAAAAGCTTGAAAAGTTCTTGCATGATTGTCGTGCTTCTGTTACACAGAAGGAACTTGTCTGCGATCCCAGGAGGAGGGTAATAAATATGTGGAAGAGAGATATTCCAAATGAACTGTCATTAGCTGGGTCTCATCTGATCAGCCATGTTGCCAGCTGACCACAGAAATGTGAACTAAATACAGTTGACCCTTGAACAACGCAGGTTTGAGCTGCGCCTATAGACTTATATAAGGATTAAAAAAAAAAATTAATATTACTATAACACTACACAATCCACAGTTGGTTGAATCTGCAAATGCAGAACTGTGGGTATGGAGGGAGATTTTTGACTACGTGAGTTGGGGGGAGATGTCAGCACCCCTAACTCCCATATTGTTCAAGGGTCAACAGTAAATGTTTATTATACTGTGCACCATTGAGATTTTGTGTTTTTTTGTTATATATCATTGTTTTATCAGTGTTGACTGATACAGTAAGGTACTATTATTATCCCCATTTAATAGTGGAGGAAATTGGAACACAGATTAAATGATTTGCAAGGAATCACTCTGCTAAAGAAGAGTAAAGGTGGAATTTGAACCTAAATAATTCAGCTCTAGTAATATTTGGATTCCATTCTTCTTACAACAAACTCAAAAACTACAACAGATATGTTTATAGAGTTTATTTATTTATCTTTTTAAACACTTGTACTGAAATATTCCCCTAAGCATATTGATAACAAAGACTGATGCCTTTGTTAGCAGACAGGATTAGCAGAAATGTGAAAATAATGGACATGTTTTAATATGTAATTCATATATAGTATATTTTTAATATAATTACTAAATATTATATTACTAGTATTTTAATATTAAATGTTCTCTATTTTTGCCTTTACTATTTTCTACTACTATTCTATTGAATCAGTGCCTTCTCTCATCCTATTTAGATTAACAAGTTCTTGAAATTTTTTTCTGGATTCCTTAGTAGATGATTTCTTAGAAGTATTTGTTCTTTTGAGTCTGTGGGATGAAATTTCCTATAACTACTGCTCTATTTTCTTTCCATAGCCTCATTATTTCTTTTTCTGTATTCTTTAATTGTCTTTGAGTGAGGAAAGAAATATACAGACTCAGAACCTATAGACTGCCCTTGGACACCCTCTAATGTCTACTTGGGTGAAGGTTAAGTCTGTCTCTCAGATCTAAGGCAGAAGAAATGTTTATTATCCACAGTTTCCAGCCTAATTCCCATATTTTAGCAGCTATTCATTTTAAGTGAATCTTTTGTTCTGAGCTGAAATTATTTTCTTTCCATAGCCTTATTCTCTCAATTTCTGATCTAATAGGAACACACACACACAGTCACACACACACATACACACAAACACACACATATTTTCTGCTCCTATTATCTCCGTAATTTGTTGGAATTCTATTCCAAAAGAGATTCTAAATACTATTTCTAATTCTGCTCTGGAGCAGTGAGTATATTTTTGTTTCTGAAAGCATTTAGAAATTTTATCAGGGAAATTTTGTCATCTCTTCAAAATCATCACCTTTTTAGCAGAGTCATGGTTATCCATATTTCTGATTAAAGCACAGCTTCTGTAGCTAAATCAGAAGGCAGAAAATGGGTAAGAAACAAAGTGACCTCCAACCTTTTATTTTTCCTGAAAATTTCTGTTTTTAAGTGCAGTGTGTTGCCCTGAGGTAAAACCAGAATATGGTTTTAATAGCATAGTTCCATATAAAAAAATAAATAAAATAAAATTCAAAGAAAAAAATAGCACATTTCCACATGCCTCATGGGTAGAGTTATTGTCTTCCAGATACTGGAGTAGAATTTTCCCAAGTTTAAATTTTTATTTGTTTCTAGGTAGCAAAACACATATTAGTGGAAAGATAGCAGAGTCTATTTCAGGGGTAGATAGACAGACATCCTGTTAACTGGAGGTCTGAAGTTTTCTTTGAGTTATGCTGTCATTTTAGTATTCTACTAACCTTGTTTTCACTGTGACTACCTGTCCTGTCTTCCATGATCAATAAATATTTTAAGTATTAATTCAGTAATCTCACAATAGTGTTTGAAGAGCAAAAATACCACTGTTAACTTACCTCTTTTTAATTGCTTTGGGAGTTTTAGAGCTGAAAAACCTTAGGAATTAGTAGGTCATCTTCTTCACTTTATAGATGAGGGCTAATAGTTTGCCTTAAGACAAACAAGTTACTGTTAAAGAAAGGACTAAAATTTAGGCAACACATCAATTAATCCAAATTGCTACTGAAGAGGAGCAAAATATATCACCCCAAAATATGCCTCTTTGGCATATTGTTTATTTTAGGCTAATTATTTTTAAGAAAGAGCAGACATAGGAAAATCTGAGTAAAGTTATCCTTTTGTAAGAAACATTTACATTTACAAGGGAAATCTGCATTTGTAACCATGTCTCCCTCTCTGTACTGGGAAGAGGAAGACAACCAAATCTCTAGAAACTGTTATCAATTGAGAGGCAATGACTTAAATCTGCATAATAACCATATACTTCTTTACTGTGTTTTTCTTAGTAACTTCCCATAACTGACTCCCCATCCCTCCCTAACATCTTCTTTTGTCTTTAGCAGAAGACGGTATTTCAGGTAATGGCTTTGGCCATTTCAGACAGTTACTCAGTTTTCCTCGGTATCTCCCATGGATACAGGAGGTATACATATTACTAAACTTTTGTTTGTTTTTCTTCTGTTTGTCTGTCTTATATCAATTTAATTATTAGACTGAAACTGAGCAGGACCCTGTGGTACCCTCCCAGGTACAAATCCTTTCTGTCCCCCCTGTTTCTTGTCTGTAAGGAGTAGGTTTTATTCAGCCTCCTTTACCTTTCCTGAGTTCCAAAGGGCAGATTCAAACAGCTGCTAATTACGGAAGGGAGGGAATGCAGAAACAAAGGAGGAACAGTCAAGAAACAATAGTGCAGCAATGGGGCAAGGTCCTTGTTCCTTCATGAAGAAATATACATAATAATATCTTTGAGTTCTTCTGCAGAAAATAAGACCCCCACCTAGGTGGAAAATGGTAACTTTAGGCTGAGCACAAGATTCCTGAAATACCACCCTTTTACCTCCCACCAACCAATCAGAAGAAAGTCATGCACCCTGCAGCCCTCACTCCAAATTTTGCCTATAAAAACTTCTCCCCCAAAACCATTAGGGAGTTAAGGATTTTTCTGAGCATGAGCCACCCATTCTCTTTGCTTGGCCCTGCAATAAACTTACCTCTGCTCCAAACTCAAACGTTTCAGTTTGTTTGGCCTCACTCTGTGTCAGGCACATGAACTCACATTTGGTAACAAGACCAGCCAAAGAACCTAAAAATGTAGGAGGAAAATTTTTCCACCCCTACAATTTTGGCAGCCACAAAGGGACTATAAACCAGTTGGACACTTTTCACTCCAGGATTGCTGCAGCTGAGAGATCCTGGGACCTCTGACAAAAGCTGGCAGAAGATAAGAATCTTACCATGTCAGTCTCCTGGATCTCTGCCTGCAGGGTCTTTTGGAAGTGAAAATGGTGACAGTCCTTTTCTTTTCCTAAATTTAGAGTAGCAGGAGAAAATATTTACGAGTTTGTTCATGTAAACAAATTGTGTATAGAAACTTTGGTAAAATTTTGTTATGAGTACTCTTGTTTTCTATTGATACTTTTCTTGCCGGAGATGGTTATTATTTTCTTTTTTCTCTGCCATCTTGTTCTATGTTCTAAAAGCTTCACTTTGTGATTAGTGATAATATTCTCTCTGGCCTCTGCCAGCTGGTGTATACATGTACCAGCATGAATCTGGTGGACAGCCAAATAGGCTGTGGATCTGATAAGCCAGTTAGTCAGAAGCACAGGTAACAACCTGGCTTGTGACAGAATCTCTCTTTGTCTGATTGTGAATGCTCTCAAGGGAGTTTGTCATAAGGCACTTCAGTCCATAAGGGTCCTTTGTTATCTCAATCTTCATCACTTAGTGCTGGAAAAATCCCATCCCACTAGTGCCTGCCTGGTGTTACAGATTAGTGGGTCTATAACTGGAGGCACCTCACATTCTTATGGGAAACTAGAGACACTATTTTCACACTACCATTCTTACTGCCTGTAGCAATAAAGGGCTTTAACTTTCTTAGACTATCCATTTATTGAAGTGGATTATAAGAGTAACTGATTTCAGGGCCATGTCTTTAGATTTGAGTGCTGCAGAGTTAAAGAGAATGTTTGGGTTGATACAAAGCCCACAGGTCACTACCCAGGTCATTGTAAATGCTGTGATTAAAGAGCCTTATTTCACATGGGCACCCTATATAAACTTACTGTTCCAAAACTGGAAAATAGTTCAGGAAGGCTTCTCAAATTTCCTTTTCAACTTCCCCTCAAGGGTCTTACAGATGCTAATAAAAACATTAGGTTAATCAACAAGATAATGGGAATAAGCCAAGAGGAGAATCAGGGACTCTTCCCAACAAGGTGGAAATTTTCTTAACAGTTATTAAGGTTACCTAACTCAAGTTCGGCTTCTCACCACTCAGAAGTCAATAATCAAGAGGCAAATGTTGGTAGAAAGGAAAGTTACTTTAATCAGAAAACCGGCAATCTAGGGAGAAGTTGGACTCATGTCCCAAAACCAACTCCAAAGACTTTGCTCAGCCATGACAATTTTTAAAGGGAAATATGGCAAACAATCTCAGTTAATCATTAACATAGGAGGTCAGATTCTTCATCATTTTTCTATTGTATACAGGCCTTCTGACTTCTCCTAATCTTCCTTTGGATGCTATCTTGCCAATGTGGTCCGCCTGCAAATTTGCTAAAGGGGGAAGCTGGGGATAGCTAGTCAGTCATTCTTTCACTACTTAATTCTTCATTCTTACTCTTTTTAATCCAGAAAAAGAACCAACAGGTTAAACAAGGCATTGTGCACATCCAGTAGAGCAGAAATTAGGAATTACATTAAATGTTACCTAGTGATCTCATTTTTATAATTAAGGTTTAAAGGGAACAGAAATGAGCAAACAGAAAAGGGGCAAAAGAGCTGCTCATATTAAGAAATAAGGTGAATAATGTGAATATTGATTGGAACAAAACAAAGAGGACACAGAAAAGAAAGAATCATGGGATTCATCTC
Source organism: Neophocaena asiaeorientalis asiaeorientalis (assembly GCF_003031525.2). Classification (NCBI taxonomy): domain Eukaryota; kingdom Metazoa; phylum Chordata; class Mammalia; order Artiodactyla; family Phocoenidae; genus Neophocaena; species Neophocaena asiaeorientalis. Next base: position 44,397 of record NW_020174037.1, on the reverse strand, counting down.
AGCAAAGGATATCGTTATATGGTTATTAAGAAATGGGATGAATAAAATGGACATTGATAGGGTTAAAACAAAGGTCTTAATATAGCACTAGCAAAGGTTGGATGAGTCAAAATGGACCCCCTGCTGATCCTCCACCATAAGGAGCCCAAACAAGTCTGCTCTATTTACCCCAGTTTGGAGAAATTTAAAAGCTGGAAAGGCAAATGTTGCTATGAGAAGCCTGACCAGCAACCAGTTGGCAAAGGTTAGAGAGATTAATCAAGTTAAAGATTGATACAAGGGCCAGGGTTCCTTGACTTGACCCCTCACTGGGGATCCAAAGCCTTTTCCACAAGAGTGAGTAAAATGATTAGGGGATACAGGAACCCCATGAACTGGGTTACCAAAACCCATTGTTGAAACTGTGACTCCGGCTACAATTAGATTTAGAAAATGTAAAAGTCTAAGGGTTGACAGGATTATGAAAGTCAAAATGTTTAAGCAGGTATTAAGTAAAGAAGTTGTGTCAAAACTTAACTGGGTAAGAATTTACAGAATTAATGAAAAAACAAGATTCAAGCAGCACAAGAATTAATAATATGGACTGGATAAACTGAGGAGGATTATTATAATTTTTATGACTTTTTGTTTGAAATATTGCTTTTTTAAAAAATGTTTTATTTTTCCAGATTTAAGGAAACTTTTTCTCTTTGCTCTTAGGCTATCTATGACTTAGAGCAATTTGGTAAGATATACTTTTATAAATAAAGATGAAACATTTATCCTTTTTTCTACCTACCTGATCTCTCCAGAATTCAGAAACTCTTAGTGAATATTCTTATTTTCATGGCAATATAGTTATTCACATACGTTCAATAAGAATCCGTTCTCTTTGCAATAAGACACAATTGGATAATATAATTGGATATATTATCAAGGCTTTGACTGGAATGTCAGATTTGAGAATGTGTGTAGACTCAGATATGACCAGACAGCTTTAAGAAACTAAGGTTGACTTTATAGAGCCAATTAAGTCCCTTAAAGATAGTGGCCTGGTTCCTTGCTTACAGAGTTCCCAGCAGCCTACCCAGGTGAGTAAGGGAGGTCACTTCCTGGCAGGTAAAAGAACCTCAGGATATTCTGGGGACCTTGAGAAGAGATAATTAATTAACCCAAATCCATAGATATTGCAGGCAAAGTCTGATGGCAAGTCCTTGGCATGGCTCCTGGCCTTGAGAGGCTTTTAAAAGTTCAATCTGAGGCTCCTTATGAAAAGTTCTAGAAAAGCAGATTTAAAAGAGCCTATATGGTTAATGGCTATTCTTGCTGCACTTATGTAAATTACCAGACCAACTTTATTGAATCTAGACTTATTTTTCAAACAAATTAATTTGTCTCTCTTTGGTAGAAATGAGAGTGATATTGGAGAGAGAAATTATGTATCTGTAGAAACTATAATACACACTTGTGGATATTAGATTTCAGTACTGTTCATTGTCTTTGAGATTTTATTATTTACTTGTAAACTGGTCTGGATCCTAAATTCTTGTCTCCTCCAAATATCTGTTTATGACTCTCCAAACTAATGTTTTCAATTTTATCCCATTCTTTTGACTTGGAATCACTAAGATGAAAAATTGCCTTTTAATCCCCTAAAGCCCTGCAAACTGAAGCTATATGACTTGATATAAATTTCAGAGAAATTGTCACAAGAGCTCATGTTTAGACAATCTTTGTGCCTGTTGCTGTGTGGGCCACTCAGAAAGTACCAGACTACCTGATGACATCATCAGAGACATTCAAACTGCAAACCAGGAAAATCTGTCAGATTGCCACTGCCTGCTCTCCCTCCATCTGAAGATGCTTCGAGCCTGACATCTAGAAATCTTCCCTCAACTGGTAGTTCTCAGGACTCAGACCCTGGGTTTATAAGTTGCTCTAGTCATTAACCTTTGTTTTGCTTTGTTTTTTGTTTCCATAGAAGTACCACTTATTAAATACCTGGTTTATGCAATACAGGACAAACTTTGGGCGCTCACTGGCATCACCTGCTTCCTGAAATGAGACACAACTGTTTAACTGAAATGACCTATTCTTAAGAATAGGTTCAATGAGATATGGAGCAATCAATGTTGCTTCTGGATTATGAAACGTCTTTAAAATTTCAAAGGTGGGGCTGAATAAGAGCAAAACATACCACCCCAACACCCCAAAATATGTCTCTTTGGTATATTTGTTATTTTAGGCTGATTATTTTTAAGAAACAGAAGACATAAGTAAAGCTCTGAAAACTGAGTAGAAGTTATACTTTTGTAAAAACGATTTACATTTATAAGGGAAATCTCAATTTGTAAGGGTGTCTCCCTTGCTGTACCAAAAAAAAAGAGGGTATCTAAACCTCTAGGAACTTATCAGTGGGGAAGGCAACAACTTAAATCTGTATAACAGTCTGTATGACATATCCTTCTTTTCTGTGCTCTTCCTGATAACTTCCCATAAGTGACTCTCAACCCCCAACATCTGTCCTTAGCTGAAGATGGCATTTAAGGTAATGGCTTTAGACATATCAGGGAGTTACTGAGTTTTCCTGGGTATCTCCCATGGATAAAGAAGGTAGGCATGTTATTAAACTTTTGTTTTTCTTCTATTAATCTGTCTTATATCAATTTCATTATTAGACGAGCCAAGGAACCTAGAAGGGTAAAAGAAAAAATTTTCTACCCCTATACTTCTAACAACATCACATGATTTTTTGGTTGGCCAAGTAAATTATACTGGAAGCTAACTCTACTCAGACTTAAATGTAACTGTGAAAAAACAAGGAGTTTGAAATACAGGGAGGAAACTCAAGTGATGAGCATATATCACATGTTATACACTGTGAGGGCATGTTAAAATCATTTTACCTAGTAATAACAACTACCCTGTAGAATGTAATATTTCCCCAGTTGAAAGGCAAGAAAAATACTCAACTGAAGCATTCACTCACTTGATCAAGGTCACACAACCAGTAAATTCAGAGCCTTCATTTTAATCCAAACTTGGAGAGTGTGTTGAACCTCACTTTCTATTTTTAGACATTGTTTACTTTGTCAAGTTATTTGTAACCCCTGAGTCTTAGTTTCTGCATGTGTTTAAAAGAAAAAAAGAAAAAAAAAAAACGGTTATTACCTCTCTGATAAAATTGGTGTAAGGGTGAAATTGGAGAATGAATGCAGAAGTGCTTTTAAAATCATACTGTGCAATACTGTTAGATATTATTTATATCCTCTTAAAGTAGTCATCATCACCAAGTTTTACCATCACATTTAGCACTTAAACGCAGTCAAGCATTACAGAGTTCTGGCTAAAATGAATGCTCCCTAATCCCTATCCACTCATCCACGGTTTCTGTGAATTGATAATACTCCTCTGAATTTTCAACCTTAGTTCACTAGCATCAAAATTCTGATGAATGAGTGAAGCTGTTCAGCCTCAAGCAGCATTTATCTGCAGAGGTCTGTATCTTTTAGCTTACAAAGTTGTAAAAACAACCTGCCAACATGAAAGACGAAAAAATTTGCCTTACATTTATAGCAGGTTATCCTATACTGCAGAAGTACTGACTTTGCCCATCCATGCTGATAGAACACCTGGTGGCCACTGTTAAGTGTGAAAGTGGAGATTTTGCCAAGTCAGGATGGAGGTTAAAATGGTTTGTATTTAACCAAGGGAAAAGTTTTTAAAAGTAAAGATGTTCTTTTTGGCTATTTTGTTGACTTCATATATAGTTAGCCATCTTGGTTTCCATGTACTTATATGTGCTTTAAAATAATTATTTTTGAAGAATAGATATATGTTTGTATTTTGCAGGTAAATTTAAATATATGATTGAAAAATTCTGTTGAGTGAGGGAATTTTTATGACGGTAACAATAGGTCTCACATATTCTCAAATATGTTTAAAATAATAAGATAAAAAGATAAATGTTAAAATAATATTAGAAATATATTTCATATTGTATAGCTTGTTGAGAAACCTTTTAGAGAGAGAAGGACAAACATACTCCTGATAAACAGATAAGAAAACTGAGGCTCAGAGATTATATGTTTGCTTAATGTCACACAGTTATAGATTATTAAAGTCAGGATTCAAATATATGTGAGGAAAGGAGGTAAGAATTTTATATGTACTAATATCTTTGTATATTCAGAGAAACTTCATTTTAATGACTTTATTGGGAAGTTATGAAACTGTGCAGTTCAGACTGGGACTTGAACGCATGAGCTGAGACTCAAACCCAGCCAAAACCCAGACTGGGACTTGAACCCATGGTCTTTTATCTGAGGTCACACACCTGGTCTCAGGACTTGATGAAGCTCAGGTTCTTGATGTCTCATCACAGGAAGAATTCAGTGAGAGACAAAGTGATAGGTAAGAAGTGGATTTATTTAGAGAGAAACACACTCCTCAGACAGAGTGTGGGCCATCTCAGAAGGTGAGAAAGGCACGAGGGTATGGGGTTGTCAGGTTTTATAGGAGTGGGTAATTTCATAGGCTAATGAGTGGGAGGAGTATTCCAGCTATTTTGGGGAAGGGCTGGGGATTTTCAGGGATTGGGCCACTGCCCACTTTTGACCTTTATGGTCGGCCTTGGAACTCTCATGGCACCTGTGGGTTTGTCATTTAGCTTGCTGATGCATTACAATGAGCATATAGTGGAAGTCAACTCATCTACCATCTTGGACCTATTTGGTTCTAATCAGTTTATTTCGTGTCCTCGGGCTATGTCAGTCTTTTAAAGGTTGTGCCCTGCCCCTTCCCTCCTGTTTCAGTTAGACATTTCATACAACCAAATTTCCAGGTAATGAATTTTTATTCTTTCATATCCCTGACATCTAAATCTTTAATTTTAGCACTTGGAAGAAAGTGTATTAGAGATGAATTTAATATTTACTTTCTCTTTTCCTTGATAGCTCATTGTTATCATGAAGGTCAGTGGGCTTAAATTCAAAAATGCCTTTAGAATTACATGGGAAGTGGAGTGTTGTTTGCCTCTACAGTGAATTGTCTGCTGTGTTTTTATATTGAGCAGAATGAATTTTTCTGCTGCTAAATTATTGTCTGCTTTCCCACTTGTCTATTTAGGACATAACATTCCTCCCTCCTTTTATCACCAATCCCAGTCTTTCTACTTGCTGTTGTAGGGGAGGAAAAAAAAATAATTCCTCTACCCTTCAAGATTCTCGGCTGAGACGCCCCTCTAATAAAATACAGATTAACCGGAGAAAACCAGATATTTAATAACATGTATAATTCCTGTATATATGGGAGTTACATTATCCAGGAAAACTAACTCCCTGAAATGGTTCAAGCCACCACCTTATAATATTATCTCCAGCTAAAGACAAAAGATGTTGGAGGGGTGGGTGGGAGCAAGTTACAGGAGGTTATCAGGAAAAGCAAGGTAAATAAAGGTATGTTGTTGTTATGCAGATTTCAGTTATTGCCTTCTCTATTGATAAGAGTCAAGAAATTTAGTCAACCTCTTCTGTCTAATAGGGAGGAGTCACTCTTACAAATGGAGATTTCCCTTATAAATGTAAATTTCTCTTACAAAAAAGAGGGTAACTTCTACTTGGTTTTCAGAGCTTCTCCTGTGTCTGCTGTTTCTTAAAAATAATCAGCCCCAAATAATCCTTATCCCAAACAGGCATATTTGGGGATGACAAATTCTGCTCCCCTTCACTGTTTGTTTTCAAAGTAAGGGCGATGTAGTTAGAGTTGAGAATTTGAGAATTTCCTTGAGTTAAAATGCACAAGACTTAATGCAAAATTTAAAAATGTTAACATTGTGATTAAGAGTTTGTTTAAATTTCATTTAAATCCCATGTTTTCAGTTATATTCTGAGGGGTTATAATATATGCAGATTTACTAAAACTTCCTAATAGTGACATGTTATCTGTTCTCAATTGAGAATGTATTTCATAATATTCATGGTATGAATAATTTTTACAACACCTCTATATTTACTTATTTTCTACATTTTCCTGTTTCTTTTCTTTTTTTTTTTTTTTGGACTCGTACAAATTACTTTTCATTATATTTGTACAAAGCATGGGATTTCAATACAAAGATGCACTAAATAGAGACACTGGAAAACTGGAGTTCAAAGGTGACTCTCTGAACAATACAAGAGGAGTGATAAAGGGAAGGGAAGAGAAGCTATAGTGGCCACCAGCGTAGGGGTTAATTATTCTTCCTCAAGGCAAAAGAGAAAAGGGTTCCTGGGATTCTCTTTCCTCTGCATTTTGTGCCTTTGATATAAACAGACTTCAGTGAAAATTGGCCAGCCCCATTCATTCAGCCCAAAAGAAAAGGCTTAGGGTCTGAGGAGGGGAGAGGTGAGCTTGTCATCTGGGAAGAACTGAGTTTCTGGCATCTTCTCAGACTTGTCACTAAATTAGCCCTAGAAAACCTTAGTAATATGGACATAGATGAGAGTGGTGGCAAATTCTAATGTGTGCCCAGGTACTAAATTTCCAAGGGTAGTAGATAAAGAAGTCTTTTAGGCCTTTTAAAAGTCACAGAAAATATTTGGTTTGTCTCTGACTCAGGGCAATTGGAAGAAGGCTTGCTTGCTCACCTCTTGCACTTTCCTACATCAACCTTGACCCAGAATTCAGTCTCTTCACTGGCTTTCACAAGATAACCTATCACACGGTAGAATTTAGTGAGTTTCTTAAACTTTACTAAAGAACCAGATGGATGTTTGGAAGGACTCCTTCTGGCCCAGTAACTACACGTAAGACACAGTTTCCACTCTTTCTCACTCCGCTTCTCACCCTCTGCTTTCCTCCTGTAAGCTCTCAATTTTCATATTTCATCATGGAGAAGAACTTTCTCCTTCTTTAATGTTTTGGTGCTGGCTACTGTGTCTACCTAAGGAAGCCTTTTGAGACATTTCTCATAAGATGAACTATATTAGCTGTTAAAATGATGCAATTTTCGGGCTTCCCTTGTAGTGCAGTGGTTGGGAGTCCGCCTGCCGATGCGGGGGACGCGGATTCGTGCCCCGGTCCGGGGGGATCCCGCGTGCCGCGAAGCGGCTGGCCTGTGGACCGTGACCGCTGGGCCTGCGCGTCCGGGGCCTGTGCTCCGCGGCGGGAAGGGCCACAGCACTGAGAGGCCGGCGTACAGCAAAAAAAAAAAAAAAAGCAATTTTCTATTTACATTTTAAGATAAAAATCTGAAACATGAAAAAGTGCCTGATGTGGGGAAATTCTCAGAAGTGTTGGAAATAGGGACTTAGCTACCTAGAAATACTTCATAAAAATAATTATTTTAGCAAAGTCATGAACAGTTTAATAGACTGTGTTGTTACATACTCATGTGCAATTCCTTTTACATTTTTTTTACTTTTTAATTATGAACATTTCCACGCATAAGGAAATAAGTAGTACCATGACTATCACCCAGCTTTAAAAGCTATCAACATTTTTCTATACACATTTTACTTATTCCTCCCTCTTTTTTTTTTTGCTGAGATATGTCAAAGCACTTCATTCTTAAATTCTTCAATCTGCCTCTCAAGAAAAAGGACAGTTTGCAAATCCATAGGGCTTTACATATCTTAATTATTAACAAAAATGTTTAATAAAATTTAATACCCAATACATATTCCAAGTTCTCTGGTTGTTTAAAAATGTTACTTTTTCTTAAAATCAGCATCTTCTCAAAGTCCATTATATCTTCTAACATGTTTCTATTTTATATATGAAAACTTTTAATTGTTTTATTCTAGTTTTATATCCTTGAGGTAAATTTGCTGAAAGCAAGACAGAAGAAGAATGTTGTAGATTTCAGGAAAAGAACCAGTTGTGAAGGGTGAGGGTGAAAAAGAGGAGGCCTATCTCAGAAAGTAAAGTAACAACAAAATACAATTTTTAAAGCAGAGAGAATTGCCTTAGGACCTGTACAAATTCCACTGTAGGCTATCTTTCAAATTTAGACCTTTTCTGAAATTCTTTTAGTTCATTTTAACTTTTGGGTTACTGTTTTCATCTCTTCTTATGGCCACATTTTCCAGATGTGTGCTGAACATCTTTTGGGATATCATTTATTTCAAGGTGAATTTTATTTTTTGAAAGTGCACATTTGTTTAATAATGCTAGGGTCTTTGACAGCTAAACTGCTATAGCATTGTTTGAACTCCCCACAATCTCCTTTGTGATTCTCCTTATTCTTATTTGTTTACCCCACACTTGGAGTTTATAAGGACTTCTTCCAAATGTTCCCAGTTGTTCTCAGATTCCCACTCAATACATGATCTCCTTTAGGGTTGAATGTTGCAAATTTATCAGGGTTCCTCCCCTCTTCCTGTTCTCACTGTTATTAATACTGTCCAGTTGCTCATGATGCCTGGGGAGTATCGATCATGTTCATCCATATTTTGAGTTTGTGAGGATTATTTGTCACCTAATTCTGTTTAAGATGTCACATATATTTGTTTTGATTTTATTTCACCGTTTTAATATTTCTGCTTTTTGTGTTTTTTTTTTTTTTTTTTTTTTTTTTTTTTTTTTTTTTTTGCTTTTACTTTTTGCTGCGCTGTGTGGCATATGAGATTTTATTTCCCAGACCAGGGATCAAACCCACGCCCCCTGCAGTGGAAGCACAGAGACTTAACCACTGGACTGCCAGGGAAGTCCCTGTCTATTTTTTTAAGATGGGTTTTTAGGGAGATAGATGATAGATAGAAAGAAAAATAGATGATTGATGGGGTGAATGTCATGTCCTTGCCACTGGAAGAAGTCTCTTTATAAAATGATAAAAATTACTAACACTTTGAGAACATTTAGTTGTCATTTCTGATATTTTGCTAGCATGCCCTTAGAGAACACAAGTTCTAGGGATAGCACACACCAAAATACAACCCTGAAGTCCTCATTCTACATGTTTGGGTGTGGACATAGTGAAGAATCTCTGGAGGATATAATGCCTATAAATATTAACGTTTGTTTTTAGGTTAAAGTTGTAGTTATTCTAACAATGTTAATATCACAATATAAATTCTAGATGTAGGCACCTGAGCTTCAGGAATGTCATCTTTAGAAAGGAATGACTAGATCACTTTTGTTACATTCCTTCATGTGAGGAAGAAGCAGGATAGACGTTGGGGGCATCTCTTGCCTCTAGTGATGATGCTGGGTCACGGTTTGATGTCAATATGGTCACTATTGGTATTCATGTAAGTCCAGTGACGATAAGATGAACAGTTTATCATTGCAGAAATTATGGGAGATAATGAATTGATATGAATATGGAAGAACAGAGGCAAGATTTAATCTAAAAAATGCCCATACTAAACTATCTATGAATTATAGCTAGCTATCAAGTACTGTCACCAATTTCTTTCCTTGGCTACTTATAGAGAAGCATAGATACCTATGTTGATAGGATTGAAATAAGGGATTAGTTATGTTTACACATTACTGAAGATTATGAATATTTTGTCTAAACATTACTCTCAGTTTGCTACTTAGCCTAGTCTGTTTTTCTACCACACTGGAATCTTTTTAACTTTTTTTTTTTTTAACTCCAAACCTAAGACTTGGAATAATGATATAACTTGACAGAATCCAGATTATAGGCTGAGCTGTTCAGCACTGATTAAATACACTGTTATCATGGTTTTTCTTGGTTTAGAATGTACTCAGGTAAGGCTGAGTCATCATGAAAGTGATATTTATCTGTTAGGTTCTGCTCAGCATTCCTGTTCTTCAGCACCACAGAGTCACTGGCTGGTAGACCCAGCAGCTTGCAATACTGGTTCTCATCATGTCTGAGAGCCCTTAGAAAGGACTCTTTCATCAACATTCAAGCCCTCACCCCCACTGATTTCCTCAAGTATCCTATTTGCTTTTTCTTTTTCATAAGGAAAAGCTAGCACTTACTTAAAAAAACGATATTAAACATTTTTCAGGTTAATAGTGTAAAAAATTAACAAACAAAAACCTAAACTAAATGAAGTTGGGAGACCAGAAGGAGCTCCCTACCCTGTGACAATAGCAGAACACAACAGGAAGTGTTGTCAAGGACTCAGCCAATGGAAAACCATGAACTCTGTGTTTACTATAGCCCTCCCACCTTCCTTTCCTCTCTACAAAAGCATTCTCATTCTCTCGCCATGTAGGGAGCCACTTGTTTGTGGCTTGCCGTGGTTGCAGACCATGAGTGCAATTCTCTGCTGATCCCGAATAAACCCATCTTTGCTGGAGAAATATCTGGCAGCCTATTTGGTTCAAGTTAACAAAAGTACATTCAGTTTATGTCTATCTCTGGGTTACTTCCCTTGAATAGTTTTAGTAGTTTTAAATGTCCAAACAACTGTTGTCATAAACATGCACCAATATCCACCTGATGATTCTTGGTATTTAATTTTTGTATTATAAACGGTTTTGATTGCTAAGGATCTCAACTGGTAACTGTGTGTCGAAATACTTTAAAAGTTTTACTGAGAATAATGTGTGTGTAGCTTTAACACCCTAACCCCCACACTTGAGTAACAGGCACGTAGGCCACCTATGTGAGAATTTAATCCTAAATTCTGTAATGCCAATCATGTCATGACCATCCCAGTTACTACACGTATACAGTCTTTTGAGAAGGTGTGATTGGGGTACAGGGGAAGAGCACAGAACTGGATGCTTTTATAGGTAAATACCAAAGTAAAGGCAAATAAACACATAGCAACACACAGGTTCTGTACCATGCCATTACATGCCTGTCCTTGTGTAAATCATCTCCCGTTTGCCTACCTCAATCTTTTATCAACCTTTTTATCTGGAGTCTCAGTGTCCATTCACTGTAATTCTATACATTGCACTGGGATGAAGATATTCTCCAGTTTTCAGCACTGGGTAGTGCAGCAAGATGTTTTGTTCAGACTAAGAATTGTATCAGAAAACAAGTATATTCTACAAACATCAGAAGGCAGCATCCAACAGGGATTCAAATGAGACAGAGAAAAATGTCTTACTTTCCAAGGGACCAGGCTATTCCATAAGGCCATCACTTGCTCCCATATCAGAATGTGGCTTTAACCTGTGGCTTCATAACATCACTACCATAGCCTTCATCTAGGGCCAAGGGAAGGCTCACAGAAGGGGGAAGAAACTGCTACCCAGTCCAGACTCTATATCCCATAGGTAATGAATGCTGAAGTTCTCCAGCTATTGCTCTCTCTATGGATATTAGAATAGTAAAGGAGACTTTATATAGAATTCATAAATATATTCTTGGGAGAAAAAGGTCAAGAAAGAAAAAATATCAGCATTAAATTCCTAGGGTTGAGTAACATATAGTTCCTTTTCAAAAGGTGACAGCTTTAGGTTTTTATGTTAACAAAAAGAAAAATAAGAAATTAAAAGATTATAGGAGGAAAAAAAATTTTACAGGAAGGGTTTATTCAGATGCATGGAAATTACTTTGCTGACAAACATAAAGACATGGATGGTATTAAAGATTAAATTGGCGGACTATAGTGCCAAACAGTTGATAATTCCAACAAGAGTATCAAGTGATGGGCCCAAATGCCATTCCCTTGAGCTACTGATTGTTACATTTTCTTTCTGAGAAGGAGGTCATATTCAGAAAGAATTGTGAAATTATAGTAGCTAATTGGATTTATTACCACAATTAAATGCTTAAAGTAAGTTTTCAATCAGGTGTAGGAACTATAATTGTTAAATTTGATTTGTAATGCTAATGCTGATTATGGGTATGGGGTCCTGATAATCTCAGCAACTGCAGAGGGATAATGGCATCTACATAATGGTTGTTATTTTTCCATGAGTTCATGGTGAAAGCACAGAGTCCTAACCACTGGACTGCCAGCGAATTCCTGAGATGGGTTTCATCTGTACTTGCATTCACCAAATATTTCTTGAGTATCTTAAGTGCTAGGTACTCTGGTAGGCATTGGAGAATCCAGTGATACACATCTCATGTTCTAGTGGAGAAGACTTTTTAAAAAAATATTGAATTTATGTAAATAGTTTGTTGAACCTACAAGCTGGCATATATATGTATATGTCCTATTTAACTCTCATCCTGTTGATTTTGGCTCCATTTCCCGGCCTGTGAAAATAATTTGAAATCCTGATTTTGTCATCCACTATATTAGCTGCTGTGTCTTCTTCTTTCCTTTGCTCCCGTCAACTTATTGCTTCTATAAAATTCATAGCTATTTCATTTATATTATCATTGAAGTAAGTGATAAACAGTTCAGCAGCATAGTTTTGTGATTTTGAAGTCAAGCAGAATTTCTTCTCCTCAAATTATAATCAGTAAAATGTAGAGAAGTTTTACCAAACTGCTTTTATCTTTAGTCTGATCATATGCAAAGTAGTAAAAATAATATTTATCTCTGGGGGCTCATGTGACAATTAAACTGATATTCTCTTATTGTATTCAAAGTTCCTGACACATTAATTAACTAACCACCAAACTATGACAAAGGGCCAGAGTCATCCTTTCTAGTTATTATTGACCTATTGTTCAAATGTCTATTGAATACAACTCTATTCCAAGTATTGTACCAAAGCCTACAGATCTCAGGAACATTAAGATGCATTTTCAAGTTTCCAATTAATTATGAGAGACAGATAAACAAAAAGTCAAATTAAAGCACTTGCATTATCAAGCAAGATATAGCATCAATCAATTTCATCCATATTTTTCTACATCATTTACAAATATGCTAGCAGCAAATGCTTTGTTGTTTTCAAAACCTTGAGATCTAGTTTCATCTGAAGGTGAAGTTCAAATTTCATATGCTAAAGAGCAAGACCCTTTAAAGTCAAATTTAAATCTATCTTTCAGTCTTATTTTAATTTATCCCCCTGTGCCTTTCATAAACCCTGTTCTCCAACCAAACCGACTGCTCACCATTTCACATAAATGTTAAGCTCCCTCTTGCTGCCACAATCCTGCACATGCACATTTTTCTCTCCATGTTTGCAGTTCTGTTGCTCTCCTTTCTTTGCCTGGCAAATTCATGTTTCAAGAATGCATTTAAAAATACCTACTTTCATAAAGCCTTTCTGATTTTCCTAGGCAGAGGGAGCACTTGCCTCTTCTACGTTCCCAAAACATATATATGCCTCTTCTATAATTAAGAAAAATATTAATCTTTATACTAACGTTTTCTTATGACAAAAGAGTATGACAATATGTGAAATGTTCAATATACTTAAACATTTTTATATTGTATAAATGTGTTTTGCTTTTTATAACTTTTTCTGTCAGACATATTTGCGCATGTAATTTTAAGATAAATGACAGAGGTTGAATTACTGAGTCAACATTGCATTATTTGTATCTATTTTCTGTCATATTGTTAATCTGACTGATATTCAAATACATTGAAGTGTCTGGAACTTTAAAGAAGCTACTCACTTGTGAATCAAAGGGTATTAATGCAATATAAATAATCACCACATTTCTTTCTATTTTAGTCTTAAGTTTGTTTTTTGATGTATAAAGGATGTTCAATTTAAGACGATAACCATCTGTATGATATCTTCCCAGCAGCTGTTCCATCTCGCTCATTTTGAGAGTTTGATTTCTCTAAACCAAGAAAGGTTTTATGCACGAAAGGTTTAATGATGCACAAATAATATACTTTACCCTCTAAAGCAAATACATTGGAATTTACATCCTTAGATGATTGTCACATGTCAAAATCTGTATCTTGAATAAATGGTTAGAGATCCAAAGACGCTTGCATTACTCAAATAATTTTTGACTTCGACTTCTTCTTTGGAACAGTCTTTGAAGACACACTAACTAAAGTCATTATTTTACATTTATCCTTCTTTTTTTCCTACTAAAAAATTGATCACCAAACTGATAATTTGCATTGTTGACCAAGTCATATTCTAACTGCCCAAAAGTTAAACATACCTTCAAATTATGAATGCTAAAAGAAAGGTGTCTGAATTTGAAGTACTTAACGGGATTTTAATAATTTTTAAGCATCATTGAAACAAGTATAATCTTCTAGAAGAACTACTTAAGGATGACAGAACTCATCTTTTTTATTTATTGTATGTGTACCAACAAAATCTCCTTTATTGTCTTGGTGCTATATATTTGTTGGCATTTCACAATATTTAAAGAATTTCCACATACCTATTTTTCATTTGATTCTTTCATCAGCATTGTAATGTAGACAGGTAGTTTTTAAACATCCTTATTTTACTAATGATTCCATGACATTCAAAGGTATTGTGTCCATTCGAATACCAAAAGGACAGTAAATGGTCAAACTGTAACTTTATTCAGGACTCTTGATTTCTATCTTTAGTCTATTTTTACTTCTCATACTGTCTCCAAGCTATTAGGATTCTTTATCATCTGAAAATGCCTCCAGAACTGTGAATTAATTAACCTGATATAGTAGGAGACTTTGTAAATTTCTGTACTTTATAATAAGTGTTCCCGTGCCTATAGAGAAATATAATAGGCTTCATTTTCTAGTACTTTTATATATTTTTCCACTAGGCAGTATATTATCTATGATAATGAACTCATGTTCTATTGCATATACCAACAACTGAGTAAACTTACTGTACTCTGGGGTTTTAAGCACCTTGAATACTCTTCTGACTAATTAATTATTGAGCTAACTGCTGTAGTCCAAAAAAGACCTAATATCTTTCCAAATCTGATAATAAATTTTTTACCTGCAGATAAATATAAAAGATTAAATAGCAAATCTCTTATTGTTTCATGATTCTTAAAACACTTTAGCCACTTAGAAGGCATTGTATCTACAAAATGAATTAGGACAATTGATTTATTAAGTTCCTTTCCATTTTTATGTGTGTAACATATTGAATATCTCCAGATAAGGTACTCCAGGGAACTGCTCGTTAGGATGCTCGGGAAAGTTTGAAGTCTCTAAGGCTGCTTTAGAAAGTTCCATGTTATGCCAGATGGTTTTCCAGAATTCTAAGATTATTATAAGATTCCCAGGAGCCTGTGAGGCAGATCAGAAGTCTAAGTAAAATCTGGATCCCTTCTGCTACTCTGTGTGTACTTTTGACTTTCAGAAACTTGATTTCGGTTCAAGTTAGCAAACACTTACTTCTTATCTACTATACACCAGACACTTGGTAAGGTTGGCAGCATAACAGTGAATAACCCAAGGCCCCTGCCTTCAAGCATTTTATCATCTAATAAGAGAAATAGGCAGGTAAACAAACTAAGTCTGGTAAGTACGAGAGAAATATGTGCAAGACATAGATGGTAAGAAGAGAATGGCAAAACTATGGAAGAAACAGCTTCCACACTGAGCCCCACTTACCTCCCTTCATCACCTGGAGCAGTCTGGGGCTGGAAATCATACTTATTCCATAGAGTGTTTCACTGAATTACAAAGCACCAAATATACATACCAGTATGCTGAGGTTTCCTTGGGACATAACATATCATTCTGATGTTTCAGACCCTGGAAAAAATTGGAGTACCCCATCTAAAAATGCTGTTAAACTCTTGACTTTAGAACTGGATACCTGGATATGTTTCCCTTTTGTTAACAAAATAATTTAAAGACAAACCATTAGAGTCTACCTTTGTATAATTTTATCAAATGTTTCCTTCGATAATTGAATAAGGTATGAAATAAGGTATAAGTCATTGACACAAAAATATATTAATCAGGGGCTAGTTGGGAATACAGATACCATGCTAAGTGTTTTGCGTTGAGAGAAGGGTTTAAAACAGGGAAGGAGAGGTTTTTGCAATATTTTTAGGTCTGTAGAAGCAGAGTTCAGGAAAGCTACCACTGAAAATATCAGCTTCTTGTAGCACAGAAATGGAGGATTCTCATGAAAATCCTTGGAAACCTAGGGAAGCTGCAGTCAGCTTGCAGGTGCCACCTGAGGATAACGCTTTGTCCCTCCTCCTTTATCCTTCCAAGTCTTCCTCAAATGCTTTTCATTGATAGAATCTCACAGGAAACCATACTGGAAACAGGATTCCAAGAGAATAAGATCAGGTTTTCTCTTTTGTCTTGCAGTAGATGTTGCACAGGGCTTATGTTGAATGGATGACAGACCCTGTCACGTGCCTGCCCAAATTACCCTAAACATACAGGTAAATTGGATTACTAATTTTCTTTTTATTATTTATCATTGTTTCCAAATTCAAGCAGAATATATATGGAAAGAAAGGCAAGAGTTACCATATAAATGGCAAGCTTAAGAGCTGCCATTTTAGTTTTGGGTGGAAAATGACAGTACATAAAATGGTTCAAAGCACAAGCTAAAATGAGGCTAGACTTAGGTTTCATTTCCACCTTTACCATTTATTAACTTCAAAATTTTGAGCAAGATATTTAAACTTTTAAAATTTCAGTTTCCACATCCAAAAAAATGGGGATAATATCCTTCAAATTGCTTGGCAGATTAAAATAATGTATAAATACTACTTAGCAGGGAGACTTGCACTCAGTAAATGACAGAAGTTATCGTTGTTATCCTCATCATCATTACCTTATTTGTTGAGTACAGCATGAATTACTTGATACTCAACCTGGCATTTAGTCTGAAGATATGCTAAATTCAAAAGAAAATTGCAATCCTTAGGGGAGGTTAATGAATAAGCTGAGGTTTATATTTTTCTGGAGAGTGGGAGTGTGGGGACACTAAGTAGAATATTAGCTAATCAAGGAGGGTTGTGTGGCTGTGTGTGTGTGTGTGTGTGTGTGTGTGAATATTTGAAAGGCTGTCATAAATAGCAAGAAAAACATGTTCAAGCTCACATGTGTGAGAATAAGATATTTTGGGGAAACTGAAAATAGTTCAGTTTAGTTGAAGTTTAAAGTTTGATAATGGGAAGTTATCTCATGGTTCTCCAGAGAAACAGAACCAGTAAGATTAAAAAAAAATATATATATATATGTGTGTGTGTAAATATATATATATACATTATATA
>NW_020174037.1:0-27395 GCF_003031525.2 Neophocaena asiaeorientalis asiaeorientalis | reverse complement strand
TATATATATATATATATATATATACATATATATATATATGATTTATTATAAGAAACTGCCTCACACAGTTATGGGGGCTGAGAAATCCCACAATCTGCCATCTGCAAGCTGGAGACCCAAGAGAGTTACTGGTGTAAATTCCAGTTCAAACTTGAAGGCTTGAGAATCAGGAGAGCTGATGGTGAAAATTCCAGTACAAGTGCAGAAGACCTCAGCTACGAAAAAGAGGCAGAAAGAATGAATTCTCCCTTACTCTTCCTTTTGTTCTATCCTGGCCTCCAGTGGATCATGAAGCAAATCCACACTGGGGAGGGCAATCTGCTTTACTCAGTCCACTGATTCAAATGTTAATCTCATCCAGAAACACCCTTCCAGACATACCCAGAATAATGTTTATCCAAACAATAGACACCCCGTGGCCCATCACAGGCAGGGATCGGGGAGAGAAAGGGTGAAACAATACATATAATTCATCCATTGTGAATCAGGCTGAAGAGTCTGGATTTTATCTTAAAGGCAAATAGGAGCCAATGAAGAATTTCTTGGCAGGTTAATGATGTATCAGACATGGTTGAAGCAATGTCAGTCTGCTTACTTGATACTCAACCTGGCATTTAGTCTGAAGATATGCTAAATTCAAAAGAAAATTGCAATCCTTAGGGGAGGTTAATGAATAAGCTGAGGTTTATATTTTTCTGGAGAGTGGGAGTGTGGGGACACTCTCTCCCTGAATTACAGGGGGAGAGACTTGAATTAGAGAAAAGAGAATAGAGATAATTAGGCAGTGGTTGTGGGCATGGAGAGGAGGGAACTAGGCTTGGCCTGATGTGTGCACTAATGTCAAGGTAGAGTTGTCTAGTAGATACATGGATACTACAGCTCAGAAGACATATCTAGACTGGAGATTTATAATTGGAAATCATCTGGTTGTAGGATGGTCATGGGAGCGAATAAGTACTTTTTGGAAAATATGGAGAATAAGAAAAGAAATGAGCCATAGATGGAACATAAAGAAGAGGGGAAAGAGGTAAAGACAGGAGTTGGAAGAAGGCGAATGGCAGAATGTAAGCCTGGTTTTAAGGAATAAAAGCTTAGGGCACACTGCAGTGGGGGTGGGGTGGTAGGGAGGCTTAGGGCACAGTACCATAAGGGGTCCCAGTTACCAACACAGAGAGGAACAAAAACCATAACTCAGAGATTCTGAATGATTGGTCTTATACAGTCTCAAAACTTTGTCACTTCCTTATTTTTGTTGTTTGATTTTCCCAATCCATTTTACCACTGTGATCATCAATGAAGCCATAGAATGAACATGCCTCTGTAGTTATTTTGAGATCAGTAAGTAAGATGTGACGAGAGACAGCATTTCCCCTGCAGGCAGTCTTAGTGAGAATAGGAGCCCAGAGGATAGAGTAGGAAAGGTTAACTGGAATGAAAAGAGATGACCCAGCTGAGTTCATGCTCTATAGGAGAAAGAACATTAACATTGAGCCCAGCTAGCACTTTCCTAAGAGACTGGTTTTAAGGATATGAGAAAGACTTAAGAAACCCTATAGATTTCCTTCTAGTTATTATGGTAAGAAAGGGGGTAGGTGAGTGGAAACAAACTTTAGCTATGGAAACAGAGGAGGCATTTGGCAGGAACATCCCTGGTGTCACGGTTTTTAGAAACCTGATGCTAATGAAGTAGGCACAGTAGGGTGAGGGACCTCTAACCCTTTATGTTCGGATTTATCTACCCCTACTGGGAGAACAGAGGCTTCTGGGAATTGAGTTGAAGAAGTAAAGATTCAGGTAACTGCTTGGCAGACATTTATTACTGAAACCACTTTCCTTCCTATTTTATGTATATCTCTCATCAAACAGGAAACCATATCACTACTGACTGTGGAAACCAGCTTTCAGTTTAACTTGATAACCTTTGCCCAGAATCAACTCACGTTGACTTCAGTTTAGAGATTAGCGGCTGTTGCAATATCTATGATTTCCCTTCAAAACCACACTTAAAGTATTAGACTGCATATTTTCACGTGGTGTTCTTAGTCTAGAATAAGCCTTGTTTTCACTTCACAGTGCCAAAGATATTTTACTGATACTCCAATGTGACTGTTTGCTCTGTCTTTTGCAGTTACTTCACTGAAATTGTTTGCTAATTTGTGTAGTGTTATTGTTTAAGTGAATTCTTAGGATGAGTGAAATTATTTGGTTTATGTCTGTTTGAATACTTGATAAAACATTGTGGTTTGACGAACATGCTTCTCCTCTATGATTCTGGCTAGCAAGTAAAACATTTCTCTCTTCTTATGGGAAAGCAACTTCTTTCCAACACTTCAGTTTTGTTTAGTTTTGTTTTACAAATGCTAACCTCTCATTTTAACTCAATGCATTTGGATAGAGCATTGGACTCTTTCTACTTCTCCAAGACCTCATAACTGGATTGTATGATTATTCGCTAGCCTTATAGAGAGCAGTCTTATTCAGTGGGAATGGCACTTGCTTGAGTCTCAAAGATTCAGTAGCAACCTGGATTCCTATTTCTATAATGTGGTCCCTGCTCTTCAATTCCAGAATTAGAAATGTTGCCCCGTCTCTGCACTATGCTTGGACTTCTCCCCAACAGCTCTCTCTCCCAGGGTCCCACGCTGACTGTCCCTCTTCCTCATCATCGTCCTACCCCCCCACCCCCCAGTTTGCTTTTATGCTAAAGTTCCATGATGACTTATTGTCACAGAAGGTCTCCTTGGCACTTTCCAAAAGCATAACTGTATAGAAGCAGGCTGATTTTTATGAGTCTGGATGAATGAATTTAGGAGTGGGGGTTTCCACTAAATCAATATTTATTATCTATATTCATAGGAGTATATGCCAAAATATATAATGTATAGTATTTCCAGATAAGCAATAAGGATTAGAAGGCTTATATACATCCCAGCAGCAATAATAAGTACTATCAAATATTGAGAACATGAAAGAGTCCACTCTAGATTGAGTTCTAATTTTAAAAAGTGGAGAGAGGGAAATTCTAGGCACAAAAATAGTATCCCTTTCTGCTGATTGAAGGCCTGCGTGGAAGAGAAATCGTACTTGTTCTGGGAGAAAACAGAGAACCCAGTTACAACCTTGAGAGAGCACAGTTACAACCAATGGGTGGAAGTCAGTAAGAAGAAAGATTATAAACCCATATGCCTAAGAACTTCCCGATAATTTGAAGGGTATAAAAATTTGAACTTGTGAAGTAATGGTCTTCTTCATCACTAGAAAGTTTAAGTAGAGGCTGCCAGTTAGGAATGTTGTAGACAATACTTCTTTATTAGGTAGTTGTTGGGTTGGACAAACAAAAAAATACGCTTTGGGTTCCAATTTCTATGGTTTAAAGAGAGTCAGTGAAGTATAATGGAAAAGAGTACCAGATTTTCAGTCAGAAAAGCTGTCATCAATTCCTAGCTCTGTTATTAATTAGGAATGTGACTTTGAGCAAGTAATGTAAGCTCGCTCAGTCTCATTTCTTTCATCTGTAAATGGTGGTGATAATAATGTCAACCCATGGGGAAATGAGGGTAAAATCAGAGAATAAGTGAAGCACCTAGGACATAGTATGTACTGAATGGATCTTCCCATTAATCCATAGGTGTTGATTCTGGGACAGTTTTTACCCAAGCAGCAATATAAACTAGGAGAAGAGATAGAACTATGGGAGACATGGATTTGCAGGATACAATTGACAGTAAGCAGCGCTCTGCACTACCACGTGGTTTTTCTTTTTCTAATCCTGTCTGTGCCAGGATAAAATTGTCAAAATCATAACAAGCAGATTCCTGGTATCTTAGTTCATATGTCAGTTACTAAATTAACCAATAGACAATAGAAATGCATCAGGCATGCAGTTCACATAGATTTGTTGAGTGCCTACTAGGAGCCAGACACTGAATTCCATCCCTAATAAATTTAGAAAAAAAATAACTATAGCCCTGAGGTAGCATGAAAAATAATGAATTAAGATTTTAAAGTCTACCTCAAATTTTGGCTGCTCTTCTCTAGATTTAAAATTAATCTTACTCTTGCTTTCCACATCTTCCCGCTGAAGATTATTGCAGCAAGGGAGCATCGTGCCTAATTACTTTAAAATTGTCTCTTTGTAGGAAGTACATTAATATGTATTATACCACTGCTGTCCTTAAAGTGAAAATAAAAGTTTTACCTGGGCTTCCCTGGTGGCGCAGTGGTTGAGCGTCTGCCTGCCGATGCAGGGCACACGGGTTCGTGCCCCAGTTCTGGAGGATCCCACATGCCATGGAGAGGCTGGGCCCATGAGCCATGGCCGCTGAGCCTGCGCGTCCGGAGCCTGTGCTCTGCAACGGGAGAGGCCACAGCAGTGAGAGGCCCGCGTACCACACACACACACAAAAAGTTTTATTTTCTTCTTTTTATCTGACTGAATTTTTACATATCTTTTTTTCCCTTAAATTTACATGAGTGCTTGAGGGAGAATTTTAGCATAACAAGTTCACATGTCCTCAGCAAATTTGTTAGGAAATATTCTATAAAAGAAAATTTTCAGTTTTTTTTTTTCTTTTAAACACGGGGAAGACACGTAACACAATTCTTTTTAAATCCTTTTAAATTGAAGACTGTATCAGTTGGGGCCCAGTCAGGAAACAAACACCACAGATTAATTTGAATAGGAAATTTCATTTAAAGAATTATTAGCCAAATAATAGGGGATTAACTACTATGTGTTAAAGATAATTCTTAAAAAATACAGGAAAAGCAGATACAGGGAGCAGACAGTACGCTTAGGGCTGATGCAGAATACTCAAAGGAAGAAAAAATTTAGAAGAGGCCACCACCACCCTCAAGACTGAGATCTAGATCTCACTGGAGGAGTGACACTGGCTGTGGCCTTGTGGATGGTTGAGAGGTAAGTGGAGGTGCCACAGGCTGAGACTGGAAAATGGGAAATTGCCCACTGGAGTGCCCACAAAACATTCCAGGAGGCTGCCTTCTGGGGTGCTGCTGAAACATCCAGGCAAGCAGCCCACTAGGGCACCTTAAAGACTGGCTGGGAAACCAGTTGTGGTGCCAGTGGAACTTGCTGGGAATCCCACTGTGAAGTTTGTACTGAATTTCCTGGGAAACTGCTGGTGGAATTTTCTGAAAAGGATGCCTGCTGGAATTGCATTGAACTCCATAGAAATCCAGCTCGGGTGCTGGCAGACTCTGGGGTATCAGTGAAACTCCCTGGGTGGTAAACACCACTGGGTGCCCTGCATGCTGACCTGCACTGCAGCAGCAAGAAAAGAGGAGCACAGTGGGGTCAGAAGGAGAAGCCCCTTCCTCTGTAGTGTCCCTCCAGCTCTGCTGACAAAGTTTAACATCATGCCAGCTGGCAAGAGAAATGTTTACAGGGTCTGACTCTGGTATCACAAAGCAGGGCAGTAAAGGATGGATTTGTTGTTGAGAGGCAAAACATTGAAAACTGGCACAAAGGCCATTAAGAACTTTTATCCTCTGGAAATCTGGGTTGGTTGCAGTGAATTTTGAAAATTAACAGAAGTCTGAAGACTGAGAAGTGGAATAAACTTAGAGCTAAAGTAAGAATATAGAGTACAGGTAATACTGTGTACACTAAAGGATTAACCTTCCAAAAGAGAAGTTTTGCCTTTGCTCCCAGCTCCTGGGAGGGAACCTCTAGGCCTTTGCAATGTTCTACCTGATAAGTGTCTTTGCTTATGTGGCGACCCTGGACCACACTGGACAGTCTATGCTAATGATGTGATCTGTCGTGGAGGCCTTAGGTCAAGCAGTATCAGCTTGACCTCTGGAGGTGCTGGAGGCAAAAGGTCAGCCAAGCAAGCAGTTAGCCATGTTTATGGATTCCCCGCAGGAAAAATTCTAGACACCAAGAATTGGGTGAGCCTCTGTGGTTGGCAATACGTTGTTCTTGTTGTCACACATCATTGATGGAAGAAATAAGCTCTGTCTACAGAACTCCACTGCAACATGAGAAATGGAACTCTGCACCTGATTTTCCCTGGCACCTATTCTATGTACCTTTTCCCATTGCCGATTTTGACCTGTATCCTTTTTTGTAATAAACCATAACCATGAGTATAACAGCTCAAGTTTGGCAGGAGGCGGGGCTCACTGACTTTCTAAACTCTCATATTTATTAGCTATCTATTGCTACATAACAAACCACCACAAAACTTAGCAGTTTGAAACAACATATATTTCTTATCTCACAGTTTCTGCAGGTCAGGAATCTGAGCAAGGCTTAACTGAGTCCCCTGCTTCAAAGTCTCTCACAAGACTGTAAAAAAGTACAAGTTGAAATCATGGTCTCAAGCGAAGGCTCAAATGTTTCCAAGCTCATTCACATGATTCTTGACAGGATTAACTGTCTCAAGGGTTGTTGGCCTGAAGGACTCATTTCCTTACTGGCTATTGGCTGGAATCCACCTTTAGTTCCTTTCCCCATGGCCTCCCCTAGGGCAGCTCAAAACATGGCATCTTGCTTTATCAGAGAAAGCACAGGAGAAGAGCCAGAAAGAGACTACCAGCAAGATAAAAGTCACAGTGCTTTATGGTCTGATTTTGGAATTGACATCCCATCCTTTTGCCATTCTCTATTTGTTAGAAGCAAGTGACTAGGTCTGGCTCATACACAAGGGGCAGGATTCCATGAGAGTATGAGACAAAGGTCATTGGGAGCCATTTCAAAAGCTGCCTACCACAAACAAACTATCTTATGAGGACTGAATAAAATAATGGCTGTGAAGATATTTAACTTAGAATGTGTTTTTGCAATGATTAGTCCACAAGGTATAGTTTTTGCTCTGATCTTTAATTTGAATTCCTGTTCTAGTAAATTAACTTGTGCTCCCAACTTATTTTATAATTGGAAGTGGATTTGGCTGAGGCCAGTATCACTCTGGGGATTAGAGCCCTGCCGAATCCCTGAATACCAAGCACTAGGGTTGATGTAATTATTTCTAGTGTCAGGCATTGCAGATTCTGCCTGCCTGGCCATAGAGTACTATTTAGCTTGATTCCCCATTGCTGTCTTATTTATTAGTTTTGTCTCTGGCTCTGTTTCAGAGCCAGCCATTTGCTGAGCTGCTGGGGACCACACCTTGGGCGCTATGCCAAATTACTCTGGTCAGCCTTCTGTGAGAGTGCCATGCTTGATGAAGGATTTACTCCTCCTCCCTAATTAAATGTGTGTTCTGGGGCCTAGGGAGGCTTATATCATGCTACATCCCAACCCATGCTTGACCAGGGCTCTAGAATTAGACTATGACAACTTTGTGGAAAAGTGTATGACCCCAACATTTTCAATGTTTTAGGACAGAGAAGTATAGGATGATTCAGTGAAATTACTGCATACACACACACACACGCACACACGGAGAGTGGAAATGAGTGAGCATGGGCATTTACAAAAAAAAAACAAAAGAGTGGTTCTGAAGCAAATGTTTATGTCTTAATTGAGAAATTTGATCAGGGAAACTAAGAATGCCTAAGAAGTTGGAAAGACTATTTAGCAAAGGAAACTATTCATAATGATTAACAGTTTTTTCTGTAAATTCAGCTTCTTATGCTTTTGGAACTTTATCATTCTTAAGGTCAGTTTTGGAACTTTATCATTCTTAAGGTCAGTTTCATTAACTCTGCTCTCTTTTGGCAATGCTAGTCTCCACAACAGGACAGGAATTTGTAAGGTACAATAGTTTATGAGGAGTCAGTTACATAAGTGGACCTTTACATGCATGTGGAACTCCTTGTTCCCACCAGCAGTTGTTAGAGCATAATCCTCTGTGAGTTTAAGTTCTACTCAAATTGTAGAGCTTTCTTTTGTTTGTTGAATGATTGTAATAATTTTAACAATGCCCTCCAGTCCTAGCTCATAATGCATACAATTATTTCATATAAACTTAGAGCAAGTTTCTAATTCTTTAAGTTATAAATGACAAGGGTTCAAACTCTGGCAAGTCTTTAAGAATGTTTACAAGGAGATTTTCCAATTCTGCTACTCACTGCCTGGTTTTGACTTTCTGGACTTAATATTACAAAGGTTACAGGAATGATGCTTCCAGTACTGAGGGGTACATATGACTGATTAATGAAAAACTGAATCCTACTAGAATCCTTTCCACCTATCAAGAATCTAAATCAAATTACTTCCATAGACAAGGTTATAGTTACCAAACTACCAATAAAACTAGGAAGAAAGATTCATTCCTTTCTTGAAAAGAGCACCATCCAACATTTTCTTAACATGCCTAACATTGCACCTCCCCAAAATGTTGTAGGCAGACTTCTAAGATGACCTTAAAATTCCCACTTGTTTCCCCACATCCACCCCCGACCTGCTCCAGGGTACACACCCTGTATAATTTTCTCCCCTTGAGTAAGCATGGAGCATACAAATATGACTGATGTTACTTCCATGATTAGGTTACATTTTATAGCAAAGGGAAAGGAATTTTAACAGATGTGATTAAGCTCACTAATCAGTTGACTTGAAGTTAATCAAAAGGGAGATTATCGTGGGTGGGCCTAGCATAACAGGTGAGCCCTTTAAAAAAGGATGTAGAGAGGTAAGAGTCTTGAGATAGCAGATTCTCTCTTTCTCTCTCTCAGTTGCTGGCTTTGAAGAAGCAAGCTGCCATGAGATCTATAGCTGCAAGGAAATGAATTCTGCTAACAACCACATGAACTTGGAAGAGGACCTCAAGTCTCAAACATTGGATGTGACCACAGCCCCAGCTGACATCTTGAGTTCAGGTTTGTGAGACCCTAAGCAAAAGATCCAACTAAGCCATGCTCAGACACTTGACCCATAAGAACTGTGAGGTAATAAATATATGTTTTAAGCTCCTAAATTTGTGGTAATTTGTTATGCAACAATAGATAACTATTATTGAAAGTGAGATACTGCTATTAAAAAAATACCTAAAGTGTGGGTGTGGCTTTGGTACTAGGCAGTGGGTGAAAGCTACAGTAGTTCTAAAGAGCATGACAGAGAATATGTAGATAGACTTGAACCGGCTGTTAGTGGAATTACAGACCATAGGAGTACTGCTGAGGGCTTAGAGAGAAGCAAGAAACATGTTATTGGAAGATGGAAGAAAGAGGATCCTTGTTATGCAGTAGCAGAAAACTTAGCCAAATTTTCTCCTGCAGTTATGTGGAAAACGTAACTTGTAAACAATGAAATTGGTTATGTAGGTAGGGCGATTTCCCAACAAAGTGTTGACGCTGCTACCTGGTATCTTCTTGAGGCTTACTGTAGAATGTGAGAGGAAAGATAAGTTGAGGGAACAATTCTTAAACAAAAGGAGCTAGGGCCAGATTATTTTGAAAATTCTCAGCCTCTGTGGATGGATAAAAAGATGGTAAAAGTCAGAAATGTCAGCTGAACCTGTGGCATACAGAAAAGGTTGAGTGGGTATGACTGTACAAATCTGAAAGATCAAAAGGTCATAATATTCAGTCACACTAAAGGCCCTTTCACTGAGATTAAGTGTGTGTCTCACAGATCCCCTCAGTCAAACCAGAGGCCTCTAGGAAATTTAAAAGTATTTGACCCTCAGCCATCTCAGCAGGAGCAAATGAGAGAGAAGGGACTATTTCAAAAAGATTTGTGGGTGTGGCTTTTATTTAATGGAGTGAAACCCAGTGAAAATCCATGCAAGATCCTCAGAGTTCTTGAGAAAATTGTTTCAGCAGAAACACTGCCAGCTTGGACTAAAAGGACTAATTGGACTAAAATGTTATTTTATACAATAAAAGGAGGCTGTCAAAATCCCAAGATTCTGCTGGAAGGAAGCAGGATAATACAACCACTCAGTTGAAAACATGTTCTTTCACATAAAAGGAATAACAACTCAGTGGGCAGAACAGAGAGTCCCAAGGGTGAATGTAAAAACCATGGGGGATCATTCCAAGGCTTTGAAACCTAATCAAGGAACTCTGGCTGGACTTCAGAACTGCTGTGGACCAGTGACTCTTTTCTACCTTCCATTTTCCCCCTTTAAAAAAAAAACTGGAATGTTTATAGCTGTTACACTATGCCTGTCTCACCATTGTACATTCACCACTAGGGGTTGATAACTTGTCTCTCTAGTTTTATAGGTGTGCAGATGGAGAGGAATTGAGCCCCAGATACTGTGCTTACGAGATTACATTTGGGAGCCTCATGCTCACCTGGTTGATTTAGATGATGAGATTTTGACCTTTGAGCTGATGCTAAAAGTGGATGAGACACTTAGGAAGCTTTGGAAGAGATTAATGCATTTTCCATGTGTGAGGAATGTGAATTACTGGGGGCTAGAGGAAATTCTAAAATGGCTCCTTTGTATGTGGGAAGAACCTGTGATTATGATGAATGCCACCGTAATTATTAGGTTACATTATAGTGATTTTTGGAGATGTAATTAAAGTTCTCAATCAGTTGATTCTAAATTAATCTGAAGGGAGATTACCCTGGGTGGGCCTGACCTAATCAGGGGATCCCTTTAAAAGAGGGCCTAGAGGTCAGAGAGCTTCTCCTATTGGCCTTAAAGAAGCGAGGTACTATGTTGTGAAAGAACCTGTGAGATGGCAAGGTAGCAAGGACCTGAGGTTGGTCTCAAGTTATGGAGAGCAGCCCCAGACGACAGCTAGCAAGGAAATGGGGTCCTCAGATTCACAATTGAAAAGAATGGAATTCTCCCAACAACCATATGAGCTTGGAAGAGAACCTTGAGCTCCCTAAAGGAATGCAGCCTGGCTAACACTTTCATTACAGCCTCGTCAGACCCTAGCAGAAGACCTACTTAAGCTGTGTCTGTACCCCTGACCCAGGGAGATCATGAGATAATAAATACATGTATGTTGTCTTAAGCCTCTGCATTTGTGGTAATATATTACATAGCACTAGGCAACTACATCTGTATTAGTCAAGGTTCAGCCAGAGAAGCAGAAGCAGTAGGATGTGGCTTATGCAATTGAGGGGGTTGGCCAAGCAAGCCTGAAATCCATAGGCTGGGCAGGCAGGAAGCGAAGGGCATGGATCCTTTATCAGATATATGTACTGAAAATGTTTTCTTCACTTTGTGGCTTGTCTTTTCACCTCCTGATGAAATTAATTCTTCTTTTTGTTCTTTATGGTTAGTGCTTTCTGTATCCTATTTATGTTTTCTTTGCATAGTCCAATGTAGTGAAGACAGTCACCCATGTTTCCTTCAAAAAATGTTATTATTTCACCTTTCACATTTTGATATTTACTTCATCTGAAGTTTAAGTTTTTATATGTTAGGAGGTAGTGTCAATATTCATTGTTTTCCAAATGTATATTCAACTTATGACACTATTAAGAACATTTTTTAAATTATATTTAAGTGATGTGTTTGTCATAAATTGTTCATTGGTTGTATATACATTTGTCTATTTCTAGAGTTTCTATAATGTGCCATGGGTCTATCTGTCTACATGTCAATATCACACTGTCCTAATTACTATGGTTTTGTAATATATTTTGATAACTATTAGTATGTATTCTCCAGCTTTGTTATTATTAAGATTGCCTTGGTTATCATTGGCCCCTTGCATTTTCATATCAATTTTGGAACCAGCTTGTCAACTTCTACAAAATAATTCTGGGATTCTGATCAGTTTTTCATTGACCCTAAAGATCAATTTGGGGATACCTGATATCTTTATAATATTGCATCCAGGAAAGTGGTATATCCTTCCATTTATTTAGCTACTCTTTCAATTCTCTCATTGTTTTGTAATTTCTAGTATTGTGGTCTTGCCTATCATGTTTTCAGATTTATTTCTAGGCATTTTATGTTTTTGATGTCACTATAATTGGTATCATTAAAATTTTTTTATTTTCTATTGCTTTACTACTTGTCTATAGTTACACAATATAGTTATACGCACTGGCCTTGTATCAGTGTCCTTGCTAAATTCAGTTACTTCTAATACTTTAGCTATAGGTTCTTTTGGATTTTTTTCACAAAAGTATTCATGAACTGTGTGTAGTAAGCCAGTTGCATTGAAGATACCAAAAATGAGGAAACAAATGAGACTCCATGGTTATTTTGATATGTCTTTCTTTTGTTTGGGAGGGAAAAACATAACTACAGATAAAATTAAAATAATTATAAGGAAATCATACAACTATATATTAATAAAGTAAAATCCAGGAAAACAATAGAGAATTTTGCAGGAAAGATGTGTATTCCAAAATTGCTTTAAGGGTTTTTGGTAGCTTACCAAGTCTGAGTTATCTCACTAGAAGAGTAGTTTTACAGACATGCTGAGCACTGGAATTTCACTATCCCTAGCAAGGCCACTTCACTGATCTGGAAGCTTCCTTTGTTACAGAGTGGCATAGCTCTTCTTTGCTCCTACCTCTCCACCTCCCACAGGTATATATATGTAGAATATTTAGGGGCAGGACTATTTCACTATAATATTGGAAATGGTGCATGTGGATCACTTATGCCTGGCTTCAGGTATAGATAAATGCAACTTCAGAAAATTGTGTACCCTCTACCACTTCTCTACTTCTAAGTTTTCACCCAATAAACCCAATTTTGTACGTGTACTGTACTGTATGTAGAATTGGTAGATTTAGCAAGTAAAAATATAGTTAAATTTGAATTTTAAGTAGATAATTTTAAATATACTTTCAGGTAAAGCACGAATATGATATTTTAATGTAAGTATGTCCATTTAATATTTAGGATATACATTTACCAAAAAAAATTTTTGTTTACCTGAAATTTAAATTTAACTGGGCGTCCTGTATTTTACCTTTTGCATCCTTTAGTAATACATGGTTTTAGCAGTGTGTGTCTTCAGCCCTTTATAGGATATTATACCACATACGCTCTCCCTTATTTCCAGTTTTGTGTGTTTGTTTACTTTTAATTTTTATTTATTTATTTACTTTTGTTTTTTTCTCGGTACGTGGGCCTCTCACTGTTGTGGCCTCTCCCGTTGGGGAGCACAGGCTCCGGACGCGCAGGCTCAGCGGCCATGGCTCACGGGCCCAGCCGCTCCGCGGCATGTGGGATCTTCCCGGACCGAGGCACGAACCCCTGTCCCCTGCATCGGCAGGCGGACTCTCAACCACTGCGCCACCAGGGAAGCCCTTGTTTACTTTTTATTGATAGGTTAGTTTGTATTTGTATGTTGCTTACTTTTTATTGATAGGCTAATTAGCATTTAGTTTTTTATTTTATTTATTTATTTTCATTTACATATCTATGTTGTATTTTATTGCTTTGGCACAAAGACTATTGCAAAGTGCACAAGGAAAGATCAGCTATGATGTAGTCTTCAGTTAAAATGAATTTCTGCTTATAATACAATTTTCTGGAGGGCATTAAAAAAAAAAAACAACTGAGTCATATAAGAGCATTTGATTAACTCTTAAATTAACCAACATTGCCTTTTAAATAGCTAGTGAGAAATAAGAATGATACAATTTACATATTTGTCAATGTCTACTGTAAGGTGTGTTTTTCTAGACTTGATATTTAGAGAACAACAATACTAACATTAGTATCTAATTATTGGGTGCCTGCTATGTGCCTTGAACTGTTCCAGACGATTTAAATATTTCATTTAAATAACATATCAAGTCTCTGTGCTAAGTAATACTATTAATGCCAGAGTCAAATATTTTCAGGAAGATTAAATCAGTTTCTCAAGGTCTCTAAACTGGTAAGCCGAAGAGGAACAATTTGGTCAGAGGTCTATCATACACAGCCAGGAAGCAGTTAAAATTCACCTGCTACCAGCAGCAAAACACAGCTGAGCAAGGCTCGTGCAGGAGTTTGTTTAGATTTGCTGGATTCAATAAAACTAAAACATCTGTTTTGGTCACTGCACTGGACATGCTCTTGAAATTTGTTGACAATAAAATATATCTCATTTGATACTGGGAAAGGAAATTTAGAAATACTAGTAAAAATATTGTACTTGTTAGAAAAAAATTCTGAAAGACTTTGATAAGTAATCTCTTCTGTGGAGATGCTGTCCATCCCCAACCTCCATCCTTTCATGACCACACCAGTAGACATTACAGGACTCCAGAAAATACTTCCTTGATCTCTCTCACCTCCAAAAGAAGTTTAGCTGTGCCTCCTTGTTACTTCACATATTTGCTAATCTATTATTACAGAGGTTTATCAGTTATATTTTTCAATAGTCAGTGGGTTTAATTAAGTTATGCATTATTACTGTTGTATCTCTAGTATTTGGTACATATTCTGACACCCAGCAAGCAATTATTATATGTTTCCTAAATAGATAAGGAAGAATAAACAGTTTCTATATGAATCAAATGGGTACCAGTTGCTGAAATTCATAAATGGAAGAGTTGAAGCAGTCTCAGATAATTATAAAACTCTTTAAGTAGATAATTTTAGATATACTTTCAGGTAAAGCACAAATATGATATTTTAATGTAAGTATGTCCATTTAATATTTAGGATATACATTTACCAAAAAAAATTTAAAGATTTAATTTTAAAAATTTAAAGATTTGTAGTAGAATATAACAATGTAATTCAGAGAATTTATGGGTAACATTTTATTAAGTAAGTGTTGGCCATATGGATATGATCTCTGCAGCCAAAGATCTTATTTGCTAAACTACCTGTAATGGTAACAATCATTGTGACATAACTTTTAGGAACCTCTTTTAAGGCTTCTGGATTTGTATTATAACTGTCATCTTTTACTATCATAGCTGATATATGGAAATTTGGTGACACTTTTAAAAAAAATTTTAAGCACACTAACTTCTTTTTCTAATATTTATTTAGGCTGTGCCACGTCTTAGTTAAGGCATGCTGGATCTTTGCTGCGTCATGTGAACTCATAGATGTGGCATGCATGTGGGATCTAGTTCCCCGAACAGGGATCGAACCTGGGCCCCCTGCATTGGGAGCACGGATTCTTACCTACTGGACCACCAGGGAAGTCCCTGGTGACACTCCTATCTGGAAAAAAAAGCCTTACAGAAGTTTTAACCATATGACTATGTCTTGTAAAATATAACATTCATATATGCATAAATGCATTTTCACTTCTATACACATAACATTTAATTTTTAAAATATATATTTTGTCTCATTTTCAAACTTCTATCCATAGACTTAATTACTTGTATTGTTTTTCCTTTCTGCCTACATCATTATTAATTCTTTTCTTCTCTTTTCTTTGGTTCATCTGTTATTTGGTTTCCTACTTCATATTTGCAGGCTTGGATCATTTTTAAAATTTTTTGTCAGTAATAAAACTATTTCCTATCATAACTGTTTCATTATACATTTATATAGTTATTTCAGTTGGGTTTTGATACTTTTTAAATTCATTTTCTCTCAAATATTTTGTTTTTGTGGTTCTACTTTCTCTTTCCTGTAGTTGGACCCTAAAATTAATTTTAAAGGAAAAGATTATCAGATTTAATATTTATGCTTTTTTAAAACCACAATCTATAGAGACAATTTTAATCTACTATCACTTAGATATTTTTTATTATTATATCTCTGCCATAGATAGTAAAAAAGTTGTTAGAAATATTTCCTGTTCTTGGTCAATATTACTCAGAATAGATGACTTTCTGGTCACCTTTTAAATATTTCCAAGACTAGACTTCATAAACTCCTTTGGTATCTCTAAATTAATACATACCTTTTAATAGTACTGCCTCTGGTACCATCTTTTGCCTTCCAATCCATTCCCCAAGTAGCAGTTAGTATTTACATTTTGCCTAAATATTAAGTGAAGAAGAGAAAATCTACCAGGTTGCTTTCTTTTTGTGTAAAAGGCCGTCTTTCTTCTTCCTTTTTTTCCCCCATGTTTTAGTATTTTAGATGACTTTACTGTTTTCAAAGCCTCTTTAATCTCATTTCATAATCAGTGAAAATGAGCATGGAAGGACTTCCATTGTTCAGATGATTGAACCAAGGTTAAGTGAGAGTAGGGAGTCTGCTAGAGACATCCTGGTAATTATCACACTACCAGTTATGGTGGCTACCACAGCAGCCTGCCTCATGCCTCTTCTTCACAGAATTTCATGTGCTAGTTCTTTGAGCAATTTTCAATAATAGCAATAAAGAGCTATTTCTCAGAAACAAATGATTGGAAACTAACACTTGGCAGATTCATGGCTCAGTGTTTTGTTTTGTTTTGTTTTTTGTTGTCAACTAGACTGCTGTACTTAAAATTAAATCCTCTCCTGGGCTCACAGCTGGTACTGCAAACACTGCTAATTGGACAGGCTGAAGTGTGAAACTAAATATATACGTTGTCATTTTACTCAACAGTTTCTGGAAAATGTATTGCAGGTAAATCAGCAGGCATTAGCAAAGCTTTTGAGAAAGTACACATATGGGTATTAAGCCTCATGATGGATGTTTCCCTACTAGAGCAAAGCAAGCATCTGACTTTCGTAGCCATTACTGAAGCAGCGTAGATTTGTCATTCTGAAAACAAATGAGACTTTTCCCTTATGTAATTTTGAACATTTTGATTGATTTTTGGATAATAGCCTTCCCAACTTTTTTTTTCTCCAATGTTATATTCCTCTCTCTTTGTCCTAGAGGAATACCAAATATCTCCTATTAAATAATTTCAATATATAGTTTTAAATGCCTTTCATTGTGTTGATTATACAGGAGGAACTTGTGAAATATGTGTCTAATGGCCTAATCAATAGGTAACCATATTTTACTCATTTTGTTTTTCATTCTGGAGTCTCAGTGAGATAGAAGCATTGGAAATCAGGCAATGTTACTTAAAAGGAAAGAAAAGAAAAATCTCATCAGAGTTCCTTTGGGACCCAGGGTGATATTTACTTATGCAGTAAGATTTTCTGTTCCAAACCTTTATAACTATGTTCAACTTCCAATTGGAAGACATTATTGATTAACTTTTAATTTAGAAGAGACAAATTAAAGATAATGCTAGTTTTCTCTGCATGGCAATCTCGATTCACTTTCCATTCTTTTCTGCCCTACTCTGCAACCTGTGAGAATAAATGTTATAAAAGACAACATCCAGGTGCTCTTGATTTCTGGCTTCTATATGGTTTTGGTCAGTGACATGCACTGCCAGAGATTTGAAGGTGGGAAAAGAAAGAGGTTGGGTATTTATTTCCTTTGTTCCTTCTCTGCCAGGTCATGGTTTGGTCAGTGGTTGTATTCATCTACCTAAGACTTAGTCTTTGTGACAGACATCTCCTGCTCTCAACAGACTCCAAATCATTGTTTCTTCCCCTTGCCCATTCAGGTATAATGATACTAACGTTCCATGAAGTTGCTAATCTCTGAGCATTTTATTATTCTTCATTGGTTCCGTTAGCCCTGTCCATACATCTATAAATTATCCTTTCTTGTACTCTCTTTAATTAAACTTTTGAAGATGAAATCTGTTTTCTGGTAGAATTCTGATAGAGAATATAATTGGTAGCAGGGTTGGACTCAAGAATCAAACCCTCAGAATGGACTTCTGGGTTTTGGTGTATGTAAATTGAATGACTGAATGGACAATACTGACACTGAAAATTGATGTCATGACCATTGGTGGCATCAGATGAAGAGCCAGTGGAGGGCAAGTCAGTTGGAAGACAATGACAAAGTGGCACGCAAGAGTGTGTGTTTGCTTTGTTCTGCATATGGTAGCTTTTTATCTAAATAAAAGGATGAAAATGGAATACAAATGGACTGTGCTGGTCCATCCCCATTTTTACCTATATGTATTTTATGTGTCCTTCTTTCCAATGCCATGTGCTTTAGGAGGCTGACTTCCAGACTGTATCACCAAATATCTTTGCTATCTGGCTATTATTTGGGTATTTTCTCCCACAATCAAGATTCATCTCTATAAATTAACCTTTCACTGAACTCTTTTAAAATCTTTGGTGTGCTATTTCCTGCCATGACCCTGACTGTTAAGACAAACTCCCTAAAGTATAAGGTGGAAGCACTGGATCTTCTTGACTTTGCAGTTTGTAACCTACATTGTCTTAGGAGAGAGGGAGCCTAAAGACAAGTACTGAGCCTAGCGCGCTGCGCTGGTTTCCGGAAGTGGCTGCTGCGGCGACATGCTTGCGGAGCTGGGTTTAATCGGGACCATAGGTGAAGATGATGAGGTGCCAGTGGAGCCAGAGACTGACTCCAAAGACCAGGAGGAGGAGGGGCCCATTGTGCTGGGCAGAAAGCAGAAAGCCTTGCAGAAGAACCGCAGTGCCGATTTCAACCCTGACTTTGTTTTCACTGAGAAGGAGGGGATGTACGATGGCAGCTGGGCCATGGCTGACGTCATAAGCCAGCTCAAGAAGAAGAGGGCAGCCACGACATTAGATGAGAAGATTGAGAAAGTTCGAAAGAAAAGGAAAACAGAGGATAAAGAAGCCAAGTCTGGGAAGTTAGAGAAGGAGAAAGAAGCAAAGGAGGGCTCTGAACCTGAGGAACAGGAAGACTTTGAAGGGAAAGATGAGGAAGCCACAGAAGATGAAGAATCAGAGACTGACTATTCGTCAGCTGATGAGAACGTCCTCACCAAAGCAGATACACTCAAAGTAAAGGAGCAGCAGAAGAAGAAAGGACAGGAAGCAGGAGGATTTTTTGAAGATGCATCTCAGTGTGATGAAAACCTCTCATTCCAGGACATGAACCTTTCCCACCCTCTTCTGAAGGCCATCACAGCCATGGGCTTCAAGGACCCCACACCGATCCAGAAGGCATGCATACCTGTGGGTGTGTTGGGGAAGGACATCTGTGCCTGTGCAGCCACTGGGACAGGTAAAACTGCGGCTTTTGCCCTGCCCGTCTTGGAGCGTCTGATCTACAAACCCCGCCAGGCTCCGGTGACCCATGTGCTGGTGCTGGTTCCCACCTGGGAACTGGGCATCCAGGTGCACTCCGTCACCAAGCAGCTGGCCCAGTTCTGCAGCATCACCACCTGCCTGGCTGTGGGCGGCCTGGACGTGAAGTCTCAGGAAGCAGCCCTCCGGGCAGCGCCTGACATCCTCATTGCCACCCCGGGCCGGCTCATTGATCACCTCCACCACTGCCCTTCCTTCCACCTGAGCAGCATCGAGGTGCTCATCCTGGATGAGGCTGACAGGTTTCTGCTCCAGCTGTCACTATGCTGGCCACTCTATAACAGTTCCTGGGACTTCGCTGGTGGTCCAGTGGTTAAGAATCTGCTTGCGGGCTTCCCTGGTGGCGCAGTGGTTGAGAGTCCGCCTGCCGATGCAGGGAACATGGGTTCGTTCCCCAGTCCAGGAAGATCCCACATGCTGCAGAGCGGCTGGGCCTGTGAGCATGGCCGCTCACCCTGTGCGTCTGGAGCCTGTGCTCCTCAACGGGAGAGGCCACAACAGTGAGAGGCCCGCGTACAGCAAAAAAAAAAAAAGAGAAAAAGAATCCGCTTGCCAATGCAAGGGACACGGGTTTGATCCCTGAAGATCCCATGTGCCGTGGAGCAACTAAGCCCTGAGCCACAACTACTGAAGCCCGTGTGCCTAGAGCTTGTGCTCCACAACAAGAGAAGCCACCACGATGAGAAGCTGACGCACCGCAATGAAGAGTAGCCACCATTCACCGCAACTAGAGAGAAAAGCCTGTGTGCAGCAACGAAGACCCAATGCAGCCCCCCAAAATAAATAAATAAATGAAATATTTTTTAAAAAACAAAAAAAACAGTTCATCCCTGCCCCCCACACCTCCGCCTCGTCCTTCCCTTCCTGCCTTATGTTCTCTGAGGTGCTACACCTCCTTGACCTCCCGCATTGTTACCTAAATGCTCGTGTGGTGGCTGTGTCCCTCTTCTCCCCAGAACTTCATGTTCGAGAAGGGCCGGCTTTGTGTTTGTGTTGCCTGCTGCCACATCCCAGTGCCAGGGCCGTGTCTAGAATCTAGCAGGTGCACAGTAGGTGTTGAATAACTGGTCGACTGCCTCCCCTGAGCATTCTTGAGGCCTGAAGGAGGTAAAGGAGATCGTTCTAAGCCAAGGGAACATGATCTGATTTAGGTTTTAAATATCAAAAATATCAATGTCTCAAAAGACCAAGAAAGGCTGTGGAAGTTTCAGACTGAGACCAAAGAGACACGACAACTAAAGGTGATACCTGTCCCTCAACTGCAGCCTGAACTGGACGAGAAATACTGTAAAGGATTGGATGGGTTGAAAAAATTGGAGTCACAGTAATCTCACAGATGACTATTATCTGCAAAGAGAAAGAGGTTCCTTTCCTAGTGGAGAGAGCTGGTAGACACCACTTCAACCAAGTGACCAAACTGCGTTGCTGGAACAAACTGTCTGTCTCCGGATGGAGTGAGAGTGAGGTGCAGAGCTGCCCCCTACCCGGCTCTCAGCAATGATTGTTGAATCCAGTCACTGGGGAATAATTAGACATATTCAGAGTGTGAAAAAGGATGAGAGGACTTTGTAGACTAAGGGAGACTAAAGAGATGTGACAACCAAGTACAACGTAGGAACTGTCATTCCTGACTAAAAAAATAAAAAGACAGCTCTAGAATGACGTTTTGGGGACAGTTAGAGAAAACTGAATATACATGTACTTTACTTTAGATATCATTCAGACACTTGAATTTCTCAGGTGTGATAACGACATTGTGTTTATGTAGGAGAAATTCACCGTTCTTAGGGAATGTGTGCTGAAATATTTAGGGGTCCGGTGTCATGATATCTGCCACTTAATAGCATAAGATTCAGCAAAAGAAAAAAAAGAAAGACTAAGCAGATACGGGCAAATGATAATTCTTGGTGAACCTTGGAAAAAGGGTAAGATAACACTAATAAAATAAGTAAATAAATGAGCCTGAAACATAACCAACATATGTATTTTTTCGATACATAACAGTATCGAAAAAAAAAAAAAAGACAAGTACTGCTCCCTCTTTTGAGGAATCTTTCTGTGCTTCTGATTTGTTTTCTGTTAGCAATGGGCCCCTATTATGTGATCTGTACATCTCCATCCAAGACTTGGTATGGTAGCTGGACAACAGGGGCCTGTTAGCATATAGACTTTCTTGTCTTTCTGGAAACAACAGCAACAAGCTATTATACTATGAGAAACCAGTCTTAAAAGTCATAAATAAAATTGGCCACACCATTTTCTAAAAATGGTGATATACTCTGAGAAAGAAGAGAACACACTCAGAAATAAGAGATAATCAAGACTCATATATCTTAGTTCAGGACACTGAATGATTATTGGTAGAGAGAAAAATTCCTGATTCTGACAAAGGTGGGAGTTTCTTAAACTCTGTCCAGTCTCTGTGAAACACATTTCAAGTTGGAAGAAAGGGAATAAGCTATGAAACAGACAAGGAAGACTTCCTTTCACAGTATATGAGAATCATAATAGCTTGGGAGAAACCTGCTTTGAAACATCAGTATTGGCTACAGTGAGAAGAGCCAATAGTACAGCAGTGGTGGGAAGGAGCCTGTGTACCATTTTTGGTATCTGCGCTATCAAAAGAAACGGTCAAGGGCATATAACAGGCATACGCTTGCAAAGACCTTACAAAGTGAAAGTTCTCAGTAAGTCTTAGTTCTAGTATTTGTAATACTGGTTGAGGGATGAGAGTGAATACCATTATGACCGTTAACACTTTTGGTGTGGTTTAGGGATTCTGTTATAGGTACTGATTGTTACTACTATATATTGAAGCACTGCTGTGTGCTAGACAGTGTATGGCACTTGGTATACTTTTTCATTAATGCTAACAAATTTTCAAAGTACCTCTATGCTTATTTTGTCTATAAAGAAACTAAATATGAGTAAATTTTATTGTCATCTAAGTTACAGACCCATTAGGTCCTGAAGTCTAGATTCAAAACTTATTCTTGGGCTTCCCTGGTGGCGCAGTGGTTGGGAGTCCGCCTGCTGATGCGGGGGACGCGGGTTCGTGCCCCGGTCCGGGAGGATCCCGCATGCCGCGGAGCGGCTGGGCCCGTGAGCCCTGGCCGCTGAGCCTGCGCGTCCGGAGCGTGTGCTCTGCAGCGGGAGAGGCCACAACAGTGAGAAGCCCGCGTACCGCAAAAAAAAAAAAAACTTATTCTTACCAGTCCCTAGGATATAATCAACTCACAATATGCTTGCTGACTAAAGGCCCCAGTATTGGCCTAAGATTATGTTTTAGAGAAATACCTTTCCTTTTACTATTAATGTTTCCACGGGGTTGTTTTTATATTTTCTTTCTTTCTTTCTTTTTTTTTTCAGTTGCAGAAAGGCTGAGGTCAACCCATAAAAAGAAACAGAGCGAAGAGAATGGAGAGTGAAAGACCTGGCAATAGCTTAACAGCTTTTAGGCCCTGGATTCATGAAAAACCTAGTTGGCTTGGTTTGCATTGTTTTCTTCTGTTGGTCTCTGGTATGTTTCTCTCACTTGCAACAAAAGGAATGTCAACTAGTAAACTGAAGATCTGGAAAATAATGGTCATTATCCTGGGAATCTGAATCATTAGCCTGATGATAAGCTAATTAAATTGGCCTCCTTGTGCTGATAGGCTGGCTTTTGCATTAGTTTTATTCTATAGGCATGTCCTAGTTTGTGAGAACAAGTAAACAAAACACATCTTTCCTTGTAATTATTACCAAACACTTACCTTATGGAGAAGATGCTTTAAAATCTTTCTTGAGATTTAGCACAGAACTCCAGTATTCCTAGGATTAGAGTCCTTTATGGGTTTTTACCATTTAAAGATCTTTCCTAGGGGATGACCTAGGGGATGAAAATCCTGAACCTATGTCTGAGGCCTCACTCTCCAATTTCAGGCTTTACAATTGGTACCTACCTAACTTTTGTCTTCCTGTATCTCTGGAATGAATATGTCATTACCTTCACCCTTCCCCTTCTAATAGCACAACACATTCGAATTTTCTGTGATACTTTTTGGATGTGAGCTCATCTTATTCAACTCAGCTACAATTAACTGCAGTTGACTTTATATCTTCTGTGCATGGCCTACCCACTGGATAAGTATTATTGCTCTCTGCCCTTTCTTCTCCTACTCCTTCCTGCCTCTTACTCTGCCAGTGACTGTTTCCAATCTTCTGTATCAACAATTATAACACATAATGGACTTTTTCCTCCAATCTTCTATATCAACAGTTATGACACATAATACATATTTTCCTCCATGCAATCTTTCCTTATATTCTAATAGTCCATTTGGCAAAGAAAAAACATTATGGCTAGTCTTCTTCTAATGGAAGAGAAACATGACATGACTTCTAAGACGAACTTTCACAAAACATGTTGAGATTTTTTTTCTACCCCATCAATTTATGGACTAAATAGGTGTGTGTCTGTGTGTGTGAAAACACTGCTCTTCAAAAAGATATCAGTGAGAGCTGGATCAGATATCACAAGTCAAATATTCAATTTATA
This sequence comes from Neophocaena asiaeorientalis asiaeorientalis, assembly GCF_003031525.2. Classification (NCBI taxonomy): domain Eukaryota; kingdom Metazoa; phylum Chordata; class Mammalia; order Artiodactyla; family Phocoenidae; genus Neophocaena; species Neophocaena asiaeorientalis. Next base: position 3,957 of record NW_020174037.1, on the reverse strand, counting down.
AACTATTCAATGGACTGTTAAGGGGAGTTTTGGCCAGGAAAATAAGGCAATATTATTAGATCCCAAAGTTATTATTTGTTAGGCCACCTAAAATAATGTAGTTGTTGGAAGAAAAAGTTACATGGCTCTTAAGCCCCTTATCCACATCTACTTTTTTAAAGATTTTGATTATGATAGATTAGCAGAGAATTTTTTGAAGGATTACTCTATAAAGAGCTGGACTGTTAAGTCCTACTCCCTTTAAGCCAACCCATATTGGAATATTGGAGTTCTGTGCTAAATCTCAAGAAAGATTTTAAGCATCTTCTCCATAAGGTAAGTGTTTGGTAATAATTACAAGGAAAGATGTGTTTTGTTTACTTGTTCTCACAAACTAGGACATGCCTATAGAATAAAACTAATGCAAAAGCCAGCCTATCAGCACAAGGAGGCCAATTTAATTAGCTTATCATTAGGCTAATGATTCAGATTCCCAGATTGAGGAGTGGGTATCATCCCAAGCTTTATGAAAGGGGTTTCACAGATACCGTTCAGAGGACTTAATGTGTATCTTCTGCAGTTAGATGTTAGTGGATCCGTATACAATTCCACCAAGAAAGGAAGACACCAAGGGATAGGCTAGCTCTCTGCTATCCGGTGAGCAGAAGTAGAGGTAGCTTTGTTGGAACAAATATGACCAAATGGGAGAGAGAGCCACACTGGAACCATTTAAAATCCTGCCTGCATAACTTCTGAAGGGGAAAAGATAGTCAAATAAAGAACAGGGTGCATTTAAAACAATTATAACAGCAATAGATACAACAATAAAAACAAGATCTGAGTGAGGCTGGCCAGTGAAAGGGAACATCTTAGATCATGGGAAGTGCAGTCAATTGTTCCTGGTGGGGCATGCAGGAATCCAGGAAAGCACCAAAGAGATAAGGAGTCATATTTAAACATCTCCTCTGCCCAGAGGGTACATAACCAACTTGAAAGAGAAAAAAGTAAAGTAAGAACTTCATGACTACTGTGATGGTTAACTTTACATGTCAATTTGACTAGGCCATGGTACTGAGATATTTGGCCAAACATCTGTCTTGATATCACTGTGAAGGTATCTTTTTAGATGAGATTAACACTTAAATTGGTACAGTTTGAGTAAAGCTGATTACCTTGCATAATGTGGGTGGGTCTCATTCAATCAGTTGAAGGCCTTGAAAGGAAAACACTGTATCCCCCAAGGAAGAGGGGATTCTGCTTCCAGAATGACTTTGAACTCTAGCTGCAACGTCAGCTCTTCCCTGTGTCTCTAGCCTGCTGGCCTGCCCTGCAGTTTTCAGATTTTATAGTCCCCAAAATACAGTTAGACACTTCTTTAAAATAAATTTCTCTCACTCTATGTAGACACATACTATTGGTTCTGTTTCTCTGGAGAAACCTGAATAATACAACCTCTTAACCTCTTCTCTTTTCTTCATCTGACCATGGATAGGTGGCAGAAAATGAACCTGTAAATTTTATTTTAGTTAACAAGATGGGGTGAGGAAATGGAAGCATTAGAAATGGAAGAAACACCACCTTCACTTTCCCAGGTTCTCACTAATTAAAGGACCCAAATGGTGGAGAAGAGATTCCCTTTAAATCAGTTTTGATTAATACTTGAACATGGACACATTTACAAACCTTTTTATTGGAGTAAAATGTACATGCGGAAAGAAAAGCTTCTCTCATAAATGTACAGTTGGCTCAGTTTTCACAAATGGAATACACCTATGCAACCAGCACCTAAATCAAGAAACAGAACATTAGCAGTATTCAGATAAAATTCTAAGGGCAGAAACAAACAAAATAAATTTGCTTTCTGATATATCCTATGATTCATAATTGTTTAATGAAAAAGTTATAGAGTTAATATTTCCATCTGATTCTTCATAATGCAAAAGCAGCAAAGTGCATGAACATGTGTGTTTGTGTGTGTGTGTGTGTGTGTGTGTGTGTGTGTGTGTGTGTGTGAATTCAATCGTAAAATGCTAGCATTTAACTTGAGGATAGATCTCTTCTGATAATATATGCTACATATTCAAATTCATAATGTTCAAAGAGAATTCAAATATCCCTTATCACAGTTTTTACTACATTCACACATTCCTTTTATTAATAACTACCATTTTTCTGTCAAATAAAAAAAAGTGTCAATTCAGTAAGGCAACTATTGTGAATTCAATGCAGAAATTCAGTGAATCATAATTTATTTTTCTGATTTTCACTGAATTGGCATAATTGCTGAAATGTCTTGCTATCATGTAGAAACAGCCTCTTAATTTATGCATCAAGCTTTCTTTTTTCATATCCTAGGTAGGATTTAATATTAGTTCCTGTGTTGCTGTCTATTGGTGTAATGTGATAATTAGTAATTAAAGAAAAATCACTTTTTCAAAGGAGAAATAATATAATGCATCATAAATGAATCGTAAGTATACATTATTAATTAATAAGTTCCTATAACTAATTGTTTAATCAAGGTACGGCTTAAAGTCCCTAACAACAAATTGAATTTCATGTCTACAAATATCTCATGCTGACTTAGAAAACATTTCCTAATAAATTTCTGCATATTTTTAAAAACCCCAAGCAAGTTCTGGATTATGATTTTTCCTTAAATTTAAGCCTTATAAAAAGGTAGCAAAAAAATGAATCTGTAAATTGCCTATTAGTTAGCATAGCTCCAGGCATACTGGCACATTTATTAAATATTGTTCGGTGATTTCAAGCCGGAAATTAGGAAATGACTAATATATAACAGTAATTGTGGTTTTAATGTTTTATAGAGAATAAATAAATTGACTAATAAAAATAGCTAGCATTTGTTTATTATTGTACAAATGTTTATGGAACACACATATTTTCCAGTCCATTTTCTATTATTATACCATTTTACAGATGAAGAAACAGGCTCAGTAAGGTATTATCATTTCAGGATCTGTGTTCTGTTCACATTATAATAAATGGGAAAGTTTTATTTTAATGAGACATACCCACTATTGTTTCCATAGTAGAAGAGCAAAGTGACAGATACCTCAACTACAAAGGCTGCAGGATCAGGAAAAGAAGAAAAGTTCCTAGTTTAAGGCATTGAATTAGCCCATTTCCATCTAAAACAATTATTTACTAAATTGTATTTACTAAATGAGAGCTGAGAATCAAACGCTATTATTAAATGAATTCTAGTTTATTTACAAATTCCAGGAAAAGAAAATGGAGAAAATGTAGGAAATATCCCCATGTAAAACTGGTCTTGGGTTTATGACTCTGTAACTTTTTGCACGCAATTGAAATGGTGTGGAGTTGTAGTGGAATTGGCCCAGAAATGAGAATTTGTGCAATTAGAGTCCTAATTTACAGATGTTGGTATAATCCAATCTGTAAAACCACCTTTCTTCCATAGTTCTTAATTACGTCTGGTCCTTAAAGACTATGGAACATTATGTTCCTAAACACACAGTTTTTTCATCTAAGTTATAGAATGAGAAAGAACTTCAATGTTCTGTGAAATTCTTTACACCAGAATTTTATTATAAAGCCCATTTATTAAGGGTATTAGGTATTCTGCTAAATTGTATGCTACACTGTCAAAGAGGAAAACAATACAATTAGCAAGAAATAATAAGCGTTTGGCAAAGTGACTTTCACAAAATAAATATACCAATACCCCTATGTATACACAATTAGGAATTATAAAATATAATGAAAAAGTGATTGCCTTCATAAATTTGTAAGAACCATGTAAGTCATAAAATAGTAAAGTATAAATTTAGTAAGAAAAAGTTGAGGCCTTAGTGAAGACACTTACTAAATTACAAGAAGAAACAAAAAATAATTTTTTTTTTAGATATATCACATGCCAGTATCTTTATTGCTCCATTTTAGGAAGAAATTATTATTATTTTTTAACATCTTTATTGCAGTATAATTGCTTTA
>NW_020174036.1:7295-15094 GCF_003031525.2 Neophocaena asiaeorientalis asiaeorientalis | reverse complement strand
GGTAGGGGATCATGTGGCCACCCTGACCTCCACTCCTTGCTCTAGAACCATGGATCCCGATGAAATGCCTGCTGTGCCCAGCGGCCCCCCTGACTCCACCACTGGACTTGAGACCGGAGCCCCATGGGGGATTGAACCTGGCCCCAGAAGAGCTAAACGTCGCAGAGCCCGCCGCCACAAACACGGCATCACTGACCAAGTCAAGGACCAGGAGCACTACTGCCTCTTCGAGGGCTGCGAGTGTCACAAGTGTGCCCTCTTCTCGTGAGTATGGTGTCTGACAAGGGGAGGGCAGTGGGCTCCTCTAAAGGTGACAGACTTTAGACCTGCAATCCCCCACTTTAGGGAACACTGCAGCATCTTGCCTGCTGAGAGTACCTTGAAGTCGGAGCAGGGGCCACTCCGAAAGAGGCACCTGACTGAAGGACTGATAAGGAGTGGGACCACCTCTCCCAAAGCTCACAGCCATGTCAACAAGTTGGCCATTCAAGCAGGAGTCCCCAGTGAGTATCTCTGGCCAGGGAGGGTGTCTGAGTTTTGGGTGTAGGGAGCATGAGTAGTTCTGTCACCAGTCCTACCACCCAATTTCGATGTGGCTTTGGGCAAGTTACTCCTTGGGCCTTAGCTTCCCCAACTATAAAACCTCATCAATATTAAGGACTGATAAGGAGTGGGACCACCTCTCCCAAAGCTCACAGCCATGTCAACAAGTTGGCCATTCAAGCAGGAGTCCCCAGTGAGTATCTCTGGCCAGGGAGGGTGTCTGAGTTTTGGGTGTAGGGAGCATGAGTAGTTCTGTCACCAGTCCTACCACCCAATTTCGATGTGGCTTTGGGCAAGTTACTCCTTGGGCCTTAGCTTCCCCAACTATAAAACCTCATCAATATTATCTACCAAGTGTTGGTGGGCTGGAGACATCTGGGGGGGGGTGTGGTCAACAAGGTCCACAGTGGGATGAGGCCTCAGATTGGGTGGGAGGTAGAGTCAGGGGGAGACGGTCAGGGGGAAAGGCTCACCTAAGCTGTCCCCAGTCTCTCACAGTTGGGAAGGAGAACATCAGCTTGAGGCCCACCTCTGTGCAACCCCTGGGGAGGAGTCTGGGGCCAGTGTGGGAAGCTTCCACCTCAGCCACTGCCCAGACCCCTTCCTGTGTCCTGAAGACCTGGGTACCATCTCTAACCCTACTGCAACTTGCCATATGACCCTGGGGGGGGGGAAATACTTCTCTCTGGGTCTCATAGTCCCCAGTCCCAAAATGAAGAGTAGGACTAACTGGTCTTCAAGGTCTTCCCAACTCTGCCATCCTGGGCTCCTATCGTTGTCCTAAAACATGCCCACATCTCCTTTCCATGGCCGGCTTGGTCCCTGACTCCAACCTGTGCTCTCTGCTCCTGCAGGCAAGCTCCCAAGGAGCTCTGCTGATCGGTCTGGCCTCGGAATCTTTGTCTCTGTCCTGGACTCCAGCACCCTTGAAGAAGCAACTAACAATTTCTCTTTCCAGGAAGACACACAGACTCCCTGCCCTGCCCAGCAGGTGAGTAGAGTGAGAAGGACCATGGAGCTAGTTGTATATTTTGTTATTGAGTGCCCAACCTTCTGGTTAAAGCCATGGCAGCAAGAAAGAGGAAGTGAAGGCAGTGCGGTGCAAGTGGAGGAGGAGGAGGAGGAGGAGGAGAAGGTGGCATCTCAGACTATGGGGCAACGACAGAGCTCTCCCAGATTTGCCATTTCCAATTTGTGAGACTTTGGACAAGTAACTTTACATCTCTGAGCCTCTATTTTCCTATCAGTGTACTGAGAGGGGACAATATTCTACACCTATAACATTGACAAGAGGACTAGCACAAGGCCTGCCACATAGCAGGCCTTTGACAACTGGAGGCTGTTATTCCACATGAAACAAATCGATGGGATAGAAGCTCCTGCTGAGAAGGGGGGCCATGATGGTGAGGCCCACCATCTCACCCAGGCGAGAGTCTAATAACCATCAGAGAAAAGTTCCTGGAGATGAGCCAAGCTGGCCCTTCAAGTGCCTTGGGAAACTTGATTGGGGAATATGGAGGCAAGAACCAGTCCTTGGACAGGGACAGTAATCACGTCACTCCAGGTGCCTTGAAGATTAAAACACAGACACCTCTGACTTCCCATAATCTTTACTGTTGCCTTGGGAGTTTTGAAAAAGCTGGGAGGAATTAGTGTCTCAGGAAAGATATAGAAAAAAAAAGATACAGAAAAGAAGACAGTCCAAGCCACAACGACTAATGGCCAGCTGGCATTCAGACTCCCACATGCAGATATTGCAAAATCCTTGCTCCTCTCTCTCTACTGGTAGTATGTGCCTGCCAGAGGGGTAAATCCCCTGGCTTCTCCTCTCCTTGTTCCTAGATGCTCAACTCTGATCCTCCAGCCCTGTGCCACCCTTAACCCCCTTCTACTGCAGCCACGGATTCTGGGGAAATTGTGGAGTCCAGAACCCTGGCAGGGGCCAAGCTTAGTGAAGGAGAAGAGCAGAAGGCCTCAGGGTGGCTGGGGACTGAAGGGGCACGGGGGAGGTGTGGGTTCCCAGCTCCCATTCTCTCACATCCTTTGCTTTGCAGGCTCCCAAAGCTTCCGACCAGGTCTCGGTTTCTGCCTCCTCAGAGTGGCAGCGAAAACTGGAAGCGGCCGAGGCTCTGCTGGCTCTCAGAGAATCTTCCCAGGCCCCTTCTGGCTCCATCTCTGTGCTCCAGCCCTGAGTTGCACCAGGTAGCCTGGTCTTTGAAAGGAGAACATGGGGTTGGGGATAGTTGGGAAATGGGAGGCGGTTGTGTTAAGCAGGGCCTGACTGGGAAGTCAGAGTTGGAGGTGGGTTGGGGGTTGAACCTCTTTGGGCCCAGGCAGCCAAGCTCCTCAGTCTGACTCTTGAAGTGGCAGTACATGGTTGTTCAGTGAATCATCGGTTTATCGAGCATAGTGCTCAACACCAAATGTCCAGTGCCCTGATGTCAAGAAATAAGGAAACCAAGTCCCTAAGAGTAGCAGGGACTTACCCTAGGGCATGCAGCATATCAAGTGGAAGAACCAGGTCTCCTGACTCCCAGCCCAGGACTTTCTATCCAGACCCCTGAAGTCTGCTGTGACCTGGGAAGGACATACATAGGTGGTAAGAGCCTAGTCCAGAAGGAGATCTGGTTCCTGTCTTCAGGGAGCTTCCAGTCTCAAGGTGGAGCATGGATGCCTTCACAAGTCGTGTTTTGCGGCTGTATCTCACTGATGAGCCTGGGGAGGAAGGACTGGAGGTGAGATAGACACCTGAGGAGGCTGAGAGGGAAGGCTGGGCATGACCAGACCAAAATGGTGCATTCGGTATGGAGTGTGAGTGAAGCAGCCACCCTGAAAGAACTGCTGGAACAGAGGGGATGAGGGTGGAGAGGCTACCAGTCACGGAGGTCTGGCATGCCAGGCTTAGGAGGTTAGATCAGCCACTGTGGGTGATGAGGAGCCAGGGAATGTCTGAACTAGGGAGGAGCATATTCAGAGACACTGGGCTTGACAAAAAGAAATGTGGTGGCTGTGATGGAGGGTTTGGAGGAGGCAGGACTTGAGGTGGGCAAACCAGCAAGGAAGAGTTCTGTGCAATACAGTCCAGGTGACAAAGCCTTGATTGGGAACAAAAAAGAGGGGAGAGCCAGGAGGGAAAATGGATGTGACCTGACCCTGAGCCCTTTCTTTGTGTCTACAGCTCCTGCTGGAGATAGAGGACTTCAGCCTTCTAACCCCTCTCTTGGACCTGCGCCAGCCAGCTCCGTTTCTCTGCCTAATGGACACCTGGGGTGCATCTCCCCCTTGAGCTAGAAGCCCAGAGGGGGAGAACTCACTAAAATACTGCCTATGTATGCATTTGCAAAATGCTTAATGTCCAAAATTCTTAACGTCTTTTTCTAAGCCCTTAGGCGCTTATATAAGCTTTCAGACCCGTTTTTTTATACGGGGCAATTCCTTGACTGAGGATGGATATTCTTGTACCTCCATCCTTTACTTTCTTGGACCCCAGGGCCTTTGAATGTCTCTTATGAAAACAGGGTTTTACAATCTAAGCTGATCAGTCTCTAAATAGGGTTCTGTGTGAGTCCATATGTTCATCTGCCAGAGGTTTTATTGGATTCATGATTGTGAACATACTGGCACGCTCATATACTTATCCATGCATGTGAAAATCTGAGGATGTTTTCATTTTGTGTCTAGGTTTGTGTGTGTGAGCAAATAATAAACCCTTGTTGTAAGGCACTGAGATATAGGAGTTGTTTGTCACCACAGTATAACTTAGACTCTCCTGACTCTAACAGACTTGTTCAATTCACTTTTCAAAGGGAGAAGCTCTTTACTCAATAACTGGGATTTCTTAACATGGCTAGATAAGAAAATGGTAGAGAAAAAAAAAAGGGTAGGAGATTTATTCATTCAGCAAGTAAGTGCCTATGCCTTTCCTGGCATAGACTGCTGCCAGTTGTCCAGAGGGCCACAAATTGAGATGTCTGCAGAATCAGGCAGATTATATAAATGAGTAGAGCAGGCCAGATGGGGTCTGGCCAATTGACAGTGCATGCTCTACCTAAGGGGGCAGCTGTCACTTGGCTCTAGCCAATTGTTGCCATGCAGGAATGTGGACTCATTGTTGCCCCATCTCCTGATTTTTCAAGAGAAGATGAAATTCTAGATTTCTATGTAAAATATCTCAATTTTCAAATGTTGGCTCTGGTTTCCTCTTTAAGCCCTTTACATGGGCCAAACAACACATCCGTCTCCAGCACTCCACTGCTTTCGGCTCTTGCCCAGAGAGGCACCTCTTCCAAAATAGGTCACACTAACACTGCAGGGCTTGATAGGGCTGCTACCACTGCTTTCTGACCAAGAACAGACTAAAGTGAGGAGAGAGTATTCGTTATTGATTTTTAAAAAATCTCTATTGGAGTATAATTGCTTTACAATGGTGTGTTACTTCCTGCTTTATAACAAACTGAATCAGTTATACATAAACATATGGTCCCATATTTCTTCCCTCTTGCGTCTCCCTCCCTCCCACCCTCCCTAACCCACCCCTGCAGGTGGTCACAAAGCACCTAGCTGATCTCCCTGTACTATGCGGCCACTTCCGACTAGATATCTATTTTACGTTTGGTAGTGTATATATGTCCATGCCACTCTCTCACTTTGTCACAGCTTACCCTTCCCCCTACCCATATCCCCAAGTCCATTCTCTAGTAGGTCTGTATCTTTATTCCCGTCTTACCCCTAGGTTCTTCACGACAATTTTTTTCCCTTAGATTCCATATATATGTGTTAGCATACGGTATTTGTCTTTCTCTTCGGACTTACTTCACTCTGTATGACAGACTCTAGGTCTATCCGCCTCACTAAAAATAACCCAATTTCGTTTCTTTTTATGGCTGAGTAATATTCCATTTTATACATGTGCCACACATCTTCTTTATCCATTCTTCCAATGATGGACACTTAGGTTGCTTTCATCTCCTGGCTATTGTACATAGAACTGCAATAAACATTTTGGTACATGACTCTTTTTGAACTATGATTTTCTCAGGGTATATGTCCAGCAGTGGGATGGCTGGGTCATATGGTATTTATGTGTCTTGGCGTGTTTCTCCTTGGATTTATCCTGTATGGGACTGTCTGTTCTTCCTCGACTTGATTAACTATTTCCTTTCCCATATTAGGGCTGTTTTCAACTATAATCCCTTCAAATATTTTTTCAGTCCCTTTCTTTTTCTCTTCTTCTTCTGGGACCCCTATAATTCGAATGGTGGTGCGTTTAGTGTTGTCCCAGAGGGCTCTGAAACTGTCCTCAGCTCTTTTCATTTTTTTTTTCTTTTTTCTTCTCTGCAGTAGTTATTTCCACTATTTTATCTTCCACGTTAGTTATCCGTTCTTCTGCCTCAGTTATTCTGCTATTGATCCCATCTCGAGTATTTTTAATTTCATTTATTGTGTTGTTAATCATTTCCTGTTTCATCTTTAGCTCTTCTAGGTCCCTGTTAATTGTTTCTTGCATTTTTTCTATTCTATTTCCACGATTTTTGATCATCTTTACTATTATTATTCTGAATTCTTTTTCAGGTAGTCTGCCTATTTCCTCTTCATTTGTTAGAGCTGGTGGGTTTTTATCTTGCTCCTTCATCTGCTTTGTGTTTTTCTGTCTTCTCATTTTGCTTATCTTACTGTGTTTGGGGCCTCTGTTTTGCAGGCTGCAGGTTCGTAATTCCCATTGTTTGTGGTGTCTGTCCCCAGGGGCTAATATTTGTTCAGTGGGTTGTGTAGGCTTCCTGGTGGAGGGGACTAGTGCCTGTGTTCTGGTGGATGAGGCTGGATCTTGTCTTTCTGGTGGGCCTGTTGTCCTCTGGTGGTGTGTTTTAGGGTGTCTGTGGACTTATCATTTTAAGCAGCCTCTCTGCTAATGGGTGGGGTTGTGTTCCTGTCTTGCTAGCTGTTTCGCATAGGGTTTCCAGCTCTGTAGCTTGCTGGTCGTTGAGTAAAGCTGGGTGCTGGTGTTGAGATGGAGATCTATGGGAGATTTTCGCCATGTGGAGCTAGGAGGTCTCTTGTGGACCAGTGTCCTGAAGCTGGCTCTCCCACCTCAGAAGCACAGCACTGACTCCTCACTGCAGAACTAAGAGCCTTTCATCCACATGGCTCAGAATAAAAGGGAGAAAGAGTAGAAAGAAAGAAAGAAAAAAGAAAGAAATAAAGAAAGAAGGAAGGAAGGAAATTAAGAAAGAAAGAAGGAAGATAAAATAAAGTAAGATAAAATTTAAAAAGTTATTAAAATAAAAAATAATTTTTAAGAAAACAAGTGTTTTTAAGAAAAAAACAAAAAACTAAAAAACGGACAGATAGAACCCAAGCACAAATGGTGAAAGCAAAGGTATACGGACAAAATGTCACACAGAAGCATACCTATAGACACTCACAAAAAGTGGAAAAGGGGAAAAAATAATAAACCTTGTTCTCAAAGTCCACCTCCTCAATTTGGGATGGTTCGTTGTCTATTCATGTATTCCACAGATGCAGGGTACATCAAGTTGATTGTGGAGCTTTAATCCACTGCTTCTGAGGCTGCTGGGAGAGATTTCCCTTTCTCTTCTTTGTTCTCAGAGCTCCCAGGGGCTCAGCTTTGGATTTGGCCCCGCCTCTGCATGTTGGTCGCCGGAGAGCGTGTGTTCTTCGCTCAGACAGGATGGGGTTAAAGGAGCCGCTGATTCGGAGGCGGGGGAGGGAGGGGCACTGCGTGCTGGGCGGGCCTGCAGCGGCAGAGGCCGGCCTGACGTTGCAACAGCCTGAGGCGCGCCGTGCTTTCTCTCCGGGAAGTTGTGCCCGGATCCCGGGACCCTGGCAGTGGCGGGCTGCACAAGCTCCGGGGAGGGGAGGTGTGTGGAGAGTGACCTGTGCTTGCACACAGGCTTCTTGGAGGCGGCAGCAGCAGCCTTAGCGTCTCATGCCCGTCTCTGGGGTCCGCGCTTTTAGCCGCGGCTCGCGCCCGTCTCTGGAGCTCCTTTAAGCAGCGCTCTTAATCCCCTCTCCTCGCGCACCAGGAAACAAAGAGGGAAGAAAGAATCTCTTGCCTCTTCGGCAGATCCAGACTTTTCCTCGGACTCCCTCCCGGCTAGTCATGGTGCACTAACCCCCTGTAGGCTGTGTTCATGCCCACAACACCAGTCCTCTCCCTTCACTCTGACCAAAGCCTGAGCCTCAGCTCCCAGCCCCACCCGCCCCGGCAGGTGAGCAGACAAGCCTCTCGGGCTGGT
>NW_020174036.1:5451-6717 GCF_003031525.2 Neophocaena asiaeorientalis asiaeorientalis | reverse complement strand
TGTGTCCCTAGGACTGAAGTGGGTCTCTTGTAGACAGCATATATATGGGTCTTGTTTTTGTATCCATTCAGCCAGTCTGTGTCTTTTGGTGGGCACATTCAATCCATTTACCTTTAAGGTAATTATCGATATGTATGTCCCTATTTCCGTTTTCTTAATTGTTTGGGATTTGTTATTGTAGGTCCTTTCCTTCTCTTGTGTTTTTTGCCTAGAGAAGTGCCTTTAGCATTTGTTTTAAAGCTGATTTGGTGGTGCTGAACTCTCTCAGCTTTTGCTTGTCTGTAAAGGTTTTAATTTCTCCATCAAATCTGAACGAGATCCTTGCTCGGTAAAGTAATCTTGGTTGTAGATCTTTCTCCTTCATCAGTTTAAATATGTCCTGCCACTCCCTTCTGGCTTTCAAAGTTTCTGCTGAAAGATCAGCTGTTAACCTTATGGAGATTCCCTTGTGTGTTATTTGTTGTTTTTCCCGTGCTGCTTTTTGTATGTTTTCTTTGTATTTAATTTTTGATAGTTAGATTAATATGTGTCTTGGCGTGTTTCTCCTCGGATTTATCCTATATGGGACTCTCTGTGCTTCCTGGACTTGATTAACTATTTCCTTTCCCATATTAGGGAAGTTTTCAACTATAATCTCTTCAAATATTTTCTCAGTCCCTTTCTTTTTCTCTTCTTCTTTTTGGACCCCTGTAATTCGAGTGTTGGTGTGTTTAATGTCATCGCAGAGGTCTCTGAGACTGTCCTCAGTTTTTCTCAATCTTTTTTCTTTATTCTGCTCTGTAGTAGTTATTTCCACTCTTTTATCTTCCAGGTCACTTATCCTTTCTTCTGCCTCACTTCTTCTGCTATTGATCCCATCCAGAGTATTTTAAATTTCATTTATTGTGTTGTTCATCTTGCTTGTTTCTTCTTTAGTTCTTCTAGTTCCTTGTTAAATGTTTCTTGCATTTTCTCTATTCTATTGCCAAGATTTTGGATCATCTTTACTATCATTATTCTGAATTCTTTTTCAGGTATACTGCCTATTTCCTCTTCATTTGTTAGGTCTGGTGGGTTTTTACCTTGCTCCTTCATCAGTTGTGTGTTTTTCTGTCTCCTCATTTACCTTACCTTGCTATGTTTGGGGTTTCCTTTTTGCAGGCTGCAGGTTCGTAGTTCCTGTTGTTTTTGTTATCTGTCCCCAGTGGCTAAGGGTGGTTCAGTAGGTTGTGTAGGCTTCCTGGTGGAGGGGACTAGTGCCTGTGCTCTGGTGGATGAGTCTGGATC
>NW_020174036.1:1619-4488 GCF_003031525.2 Neophocaena asiaeorientalis asiaeorientalis | reverse complement strand
ACATAGCTCAGAATAAAAGGGAGAAAAAGTAGAAAGAAAGAAAGAAAGAAAGAAAGAAAGAAAGAAAGAAAGAAAGAAAGAAAGAATAAAATAAAGTAAGATAAAAAATAAAGTTATTAAAATAAAAAATAATTATGAAGAAAATATTAGTTTTTCAAAGTAAAAAAAAAAATGTACGGACAGAACCCTAGGACAAATAGTGAAAGCAAATCTATACAGACAAAGTCTCACACAGAAGCATACACATACTCACAAAAAGGGGAGAAAATAGTATATCTTGTTCTCAAAGTTCTCCTCCTCAATTTGGGATGATTCGTTGTCTATTCAGGTATTCCACAGATGCAGGGTACATCAAGTTGATTGTGGGGATTTCATCCGCTGCTCCTGAGGCTGCTGGGAGAGATTTCCCTTTCTCTTCCTTGTTTGCACAGCTCCTGGTGTTCAGCTTTTGATTTGGCCCCACCTCTGTGTGTAGGTCGCCTGAGGGCGTCTGTTCTTTGCTCAGAAAGGACAGGGTTAAAGGAGCAGCTGATTCAGAGGCTCTGGCTCTCTCAGGCTGGGGGGAAGGAGGGGAACAGGGAAGCCTGTGGCGGCAGAGGCCGGCATGACATTGCGCCAGCCTGAGGCGCACTGTGCGTTCTCCGGGGGAAGTTTTCCCTGTAACATGGGACCCTGGCCATGGTGGTCTGCACAGACTCCCGGTAGGGGAGGTGTGGATAGTGACCTGTGCTTGCACACAGGCTTCTTGGTGGCTGCAGCAGCAGCTTTAGCGTCTCATGCCCATCTCTGGGGTCCGTGCTGATAGCCGCGGCTTGCACCCGTCTCTGGAGCTCCTTTAAGCAGCACTTTTAATCCCCTCTCCTCACGCACCAGGAAACAAAGAGGGAAGAAAATGTCTTTTGCCTCTTCGGCAGGTCCAGACTTTCCTGGACTCCCTCCCGGCTAGCCTTGGTGCACTAACCCCTTTAGGCTGTGTTCACGCCACTGGTCCTTTCCCTGCGATACGACTGAAGCCCGTGCCTCAGCTCCCAGCCCCCTCCTGCCCCGGCGGGTGGGCAGACAAGCCTCTCGGGCTGGTGAGTGCTGGTTGGCACCGATCCTCTGTGCGGGAACCTCTCCACTTTTCCCTCCGTGCTCTCCTCTGCAGTTCTGAAGCTTCCCCCTTCCGCCACCCACAGTCTCCACCCCGGAAGGGGCTTCCTAGTGTGTGGAAACCTTTCCTGCTTCACAGCTCCCTCCCACTAGTGCTGGTCCCGTCGCTATTCCTTTGTCTCTGTATTTTCTTCTTTCTTTTGCCCTACCCTGGTACGTAGGGAGTTTCTTGCCATTTGGGAGGTCTGAGGTCTACTGCCAGCGTTCAGTGGGTGTTCTAGAGGAGCAGTTCCACATGCAGATGTATTTCTGTTGTATCTGTGAGGAGGAAGGTGATCTCTGTGTCTTACTCTTCTACCAACTTCTTCCTCCCTTGCGAGAATACGTTTTAACCATATGAAAAACACATGTAATCTTTTTTCTAACATTTTAAACATTGTTTTAACATTTTTATTGGAGTATAATTGCTTTACAGTGGTGTGTAATTTTCTGCTTTACAACAAACTGAATCAGTTATACATATACATATATCCCCATATCTCTTCCCTCTTGCATCAACCTCCCTCACAGCTTCCCTATCTCACCCTTCTAGCTGGTCACAAAGCACCGAGCTGATATCCATGTGCTAGGCAACTGGTTCCCACTACTTATCTACCTTACGTTTGGTAGTGTATATATGTCCATGCCTCTCTCTCGCTTTGTCACAGCTTACCCTTCTCCCTCCTCATATCCTCAAGACCATTCTCTAGTAGGTCTGTGTCTTTATTCCTGTCTTACCCCTAGGTTCTTCATGACATTCTTTCCCTTAAATTCCATATATATGTGTTAGCATATGGTATTTGTCTTTCTCTTTCTGACTTACTTCACTCTGTATGACAGACTCTAGTCCCATCCACTTATTACAAATAGCTCAATTTCGTTTCTTTTTATGGCTGAGTAATATTCCATTGTATATATGTGCCACATCTTCTTTATCCACTCATCCGATGATGGAGACTTAGGTTGTTTTCATATCCTGGCTATTGTAAATAGAGCTGCAATGAACATTTTGGTACATGACTCTTTTTGAATTATGGTTTTCTCAGGGTATATGCACAGTAGTGGGATTGCTGGGTCATATGGTAGTTCTATTTGTAGTATTTTAAGGAACCTCCTTACTGTTATCCATAGTGACTGTACCAATTCACATTCTCACCAGCAGTGCAAGAGTGTTCCTTTATCTCCATACCCTCTCAAGCATTTATTGTTTCTAGATTTTTTGATGATGGCCATTCTGACCGGTGTGAGATGATATCTCATTGTAGTTTTGATTTGCATTTCTGTAATGATTAATGATGTTGAGCATTCCTTCATGTGTTTGTTGGCAGTCTGTATATCTTCTTTGGAGAAATGTCTGTTTAGGGCTTCTGCCCATTTTTGGATTGGGTTGTTTGTTTTTTTTTGTTATTGAGCTGCATGAGCTGCTTATAAATTTTGGAGATTAATCCTTTGTCAGCTGTTTCATTTGCAAATATGTTCTCCCATTCTGAGGGTTGTCTCTTGGTGTTGTTTATGGTTTCCTTTGCTGTGCAAAAGCTTTTAAGTTTCATTAGGTCCCATTTGTTTATTTTTGTTTTTATTTCCATTTCTCTAGGAGGTGGGTCAGAAAGGGTCTTTCTGTGATTTATGTCATGGAGTGTTCTGCCTATGATTTCCTCTAAGAGTTTGATAGTTTCTGGCCTAACACTTAGGTCTTTGATCCATTTTGAGCTTTATTTTGTGTATGGTGTTAGGGAGT
>NW_020174036.1:1176-1462 GCF_003031525.2 Neophocaena asiaeorientalis asiaeorientalis | reverse complement strand
TATTTCCTTTTCTTCTCTGATTGCTGTGGCTAAAACTTCCAAAACTATGTTGAATGAGAGTGGTGAGAGTGGGCAACCTTTTGTTTTTCCTGATCTTAGTGGAAATTCTTTCAGTTTCTCACCTTTGAGGACGATGTTGGCTGTGGGTTTGTTATATATGGCCTATATTATGTTGAGGAAAGTTCCCTGTATGCCTACTTTCTGCAGGGTTTTTATCATAAATGGGTGTTGAATTTTGTCAAAAGCTGTCTCTGCATCTATTGAGATGACCATATGGTTTTTCTTT
>NW_020174036.1:0-1137 GCF_003031525.2 Neophocaena asiaeorientalis asiaeorientalis | reverse complement strand
GTTTGCTAGTATTTTGTTGAGGATTTTTGCATCTATGTTCATCAGTGATATTGGCCTGTAGTTTTCTTTCTTTGTGACATCCTTGTCTGGTTTTGGTATCAAGGTGATGGAGACCTCGTAGAATGAGTTTGGGAGTGTTCCTCTCTCTGCTATATTTTGGAAGAGTTTGAGAAGGATAGGTGCTTGCTCACCTCTAAATGTTTGATAGAATTCGCCTGTGAAGCCATCTGGTCCTGGGCTTTTGTTTGTTGGAAGATTTTTAATCACAGTTTCAATTTCAGTGCTTGTGATTGGTCTGCTCATATTTTCTATTTCTTCCTAGTTCAGTCTTGGCAAGTTGTACATTCTAAGTATTTGTCCATTTCTTCCAGTTTGTCCATTTTATTGGCATAGAGTTGCTTGTAGTAATCTCTCATTATCTTTTGTATTTCTGCAGTGTCAGTTGTTACTTCTCCTTTTTCATTTCTAATTCTATTGATTTGAGTCTTCTCCCTTGTTTTCTTGACGAGACTGGCTAAGGGTTTATCAATTTTGTTTATCTTCACAAAGAACCGGCTTTTAGTTTTATTGATCTTTGCTATCGTTTCCTTCTTTTCTTTTTCATTTATTTCGGATCTGATTTTTATGATTTCTTTCCTTCTGCTAACTTTGGGGGTTTTTTGTTCTTCTTTCTCTAATTGCTTTAGGTGCAAGGTTAGGTTGTTTATTCGAGATGTTTCCTGTTTCTTAAGGTAGGATTTTATTGCTATGAACTTCCCACTTAGAACTGCTTTTGCTGCATCCCATAGATTTTGGGTCGTCGGGTCTCCATTTTCTTTTGTTTCTAGGTATTATTTGATTTCCTCTTTGATTTCTTCAGTGATCACTTCGTTATTAAGTAGTGTATTGTTTAGCCTCCATGTGTTTGTATTTTTTACAGATCTTTTCTTGTAATTGATATCTAGTCTCTTAGCGTTGTGGTCAGAAAAGATACTTGATACAATTTCAATTTTCTTAAATTTACCAAGGCTTGATTTGTGACCCAAGATATGAACTATCCTGGAGAATGTTCCATAAGCACTAGAAAAAAATGTGTATTCTGTTTTTTTTGGATGGAAGATGGAATGTCCTATAAATGTCAATTAAGTCCATCTTGTT
>NW_020174035.1:0-635 GCF_003031525.2 Neophocaena asiaeorientalis asiaeorientalis | reverse complement strand
TTTTGGAGATTGATCCTTTGTCCATTGCTTCATTTGCAAATACTTTCTCCCATACTGTAGGTTGTCTTTTCATCTTGTTTATGGTTTCCTTTGCTGTGTGAAAACTTTCTTTCTTTTCTTTTTTTAAAATATATTTAATTTATTTGTATATATCAGAGAAAAAGAGTAAGTGAAACTGAAGGAATTGTCAAACGTCAAGTAAAGTAAATATCTTTTCACAGTAAGATACACTATTTCTTGGAATATTCCTCCAGAGTTAAGAAAAAAGACTGCAAAACATGAAGGTACAGTGTCATTCTTTTTGAGAAATAACGTATATACAATAAAGTGCACAAATCTTTGTATAGGTGTCATTGGTATTTTTAGGTTGTGTTTTAGTTGTAGACAGTCAGGTATCTTATACTTCTTCCCAGAACCCCTCCCGTACTTTGACTTCTCAACTTTCATATACTGTGAGTTTTATTACATTTAGTTCTTTAGTCATAATTCCCATGATTCTTTTTTTTTTTTTAACATCTTTATGGAGTATAATTGCTCTACAATGTTGTGTTAGTTTCTGCTGTATAACACACTGAATCAGCTATATGCATATGCATATCCCCATATCCCCTCCTTCTTGCATCTCCCTCCCACCC
>NW_020174034.1:24150-26614 GCF_003031525.2 Neophocaena asiaeorientalis asiaeorientalis | reverse complement strand
TGAATTTGGTAAAGTAGCAGGATACAAAATTAATTCACAGATCTCTTACATTCTTATATAGTACTGATGAAAAATCTGAAAGAGAAATTACAGAAACACTCCCACTTACCATTGCAACAGAAAAATAAAATAGGAATATACCAACCTAGGAGACAAAAGACCTGTATTCAGAATACTATAAGACACTGATGACAGAAATTAGGAGCAGGAGAGAAATATAGATGCAGATGTAGAAATGGACTTGAGGAAAAGGGGAAGGGGAAGGGTAAGCTGGGACGATGTGAAAGAGTGGCATGGTCATATATACTATATCAAATGCAAAATAGATAGCTAGTGAGAAACAGCTGAATAGCACAGGGAGATCAGCTCAGTGCTCTCTGACCACCTAGACGGGTGGGATAGGGAGGGGAGGAGGGAGACACAAGAGGGATGAGATATGGGGATATATGTATATGTGTAGCTGATTCACTTTGTTATAAAGCAGAAACTAACACACCATTGTAAAGCAAGTTTACTGCAATAAAGATGTTTAAAAAATAATATGATCATATCATAAATGTAAAAAATGTATTTGAAAAAAATCAACCTCCATTTATGATAAAAACTCTTGACACATTGGATATAGAGGTCATGTAGCTCAACATAATCAAGGCCATATATGATACACCCACCTCTACTGTCATACTCAACGATGAAAATCTGAAATCTTTTTCTCTAAGATTAGGAACAAGACAAGGTGCCAACTCTCACCACTTTTCTTTAACATATTATTGGAAGTCCTAATCAGAGCAATTAGGCAAGAATAAGAAATAAAATTCATCCCAACTGGAAAGGAAGAAATAAAACTGTCATTATTGGCAGAAGACAGTATACCATCTGTAGAAAACCAGAGACTCCACCAAAAAAAATTATTAGAAGTAAAAATTCAGTCAAGTTGCATGAAACAAAATTAATATGCATAAATCTGTTGAATTTCTATTCACTAATAATGAACCGTCAGAAACAGAGAGGAAAATAATCTCATTAACAATTACATTAAAAATAATATATGCCCAAGAACAAGTTTAAAGAAGGACGTGAAAGACCTGTACTCTGAATACTGTAAGAAATTGATGAAAGAAATTGAAGATGGCACAGATAAAACAAAGATATACCATGCTTATTGATTTAAAAATCCATTAAATTGAAAATCAACATTGCAAAAATTTCCATGCTACCCGAAGCAATGTACAGATTCAGTGCAATCTCTATCAAAATACCAATGCCATTTTTCATATAACCAGAACAAACAATTATAAAATTTGTATGGAACAACAAAAGACCTCCAATAGACAAAGCAATTTTGAGAAAGAAGAACAAAGCTGGACTTATCAGAGTCCCTGATTTTAGGTTATAACACAAAGTTACAGTAATCAAAATAGCATGGTACTGACACAAAAACTGACATATAAATAAATGGAACAGAATAGAGAGTCCAGAAGTAAAGTCATGGTTATATGGTCTATTAATCTATGGCAAAGAAGCAAGAATATAACAATGAGGAAAAGACTGTCTTTTCAATAAATGGTGTTGGAAAAACTAGACAACTACAAATAAAAGAAAGTAACTGGACCATTTTTACACCATATACAAAAACAATGTCAAAACTGATTGAAAGACTTAAATGTAAGACCTAAAGCCATAAAACTCCTAGAAGAAATCATGACAGTAATCTCTGTGACATCAGACTTAGCAACAATTTCTTGGATCTGTCTCCTCAGGCAAGGACAACAAAAGCAAAAATAAATAAATGGGATTCAAATGGGACTACAAAAAACAAAACAAAACAACAACAACAAAAATCACTTTTGCACAGTGAAGAAAACTGTCAAAAACAACAAAAGGCAACTTTCTGAATGGAAGAAGATATTTGCAAACAATATATTTGATAAAAGGTTGATATTAAAAATATTTGAAGAATTTATAAAACTCAACATCAAAATAACAAACAAACAATTTGATTTAAATGTCTATTTAGAGGACCTGAATTATCACTAATCTTAAGGGAAATGCAAATACAAACCACAGTGAGATATCACCTCACATCTGTCAGCATGGCTATGATCAACAAGACAAGAAACACCAAGTTTTTGGGACAATGTGAAGAAAAGGGAACACTCATGCACTGTTGGCGAGAATGTAAATTGGTGTAGCCTATAGAAAGCAGTACGAAAATTTCTCAAATAACTAAAGATAGAATTGCCATGGAATCCAGTAATTTCATTCTGTGCATCTATGAAAAAAAATACAAACCCTAATTCAAAAGGATATATGTATATCTATGTTTATTTCATCACTATTTACAATAGTCAAGGTATGGGAGCAATCTAAGTGTCCATTGATAGATAAATTGTTAAAGAAGATGTGATATATATATATGTATATATATATATATATATATACACACACACACATATACATATAC
>NW_020174034.1:0-3468 GCF_003031525.2 Neophocaena asiaeorientalis asiaeorientalis | reverse complement strand
ATTATTTTCTCTTTCTTTCTTTCTTTCTTTCCTTCTTTCTCTCTTTCTTTCTTTATCTCCCTTTTCTTCTGTGCCATCTGGCAGTCAGGGTCTTGACGCTTCAGCCAGATGTCCGGCCTAAGGCTTTGAGGTGATAGAGCCAATTTCAGGACATTGGTCGATCAGAGACCTCCTGGCTCCACATAATATCAAACAGCAAAATCTCTCCCAGAGATCTCCAACTCAACGCTAAGACCCAGCTCCACTAAACCTCCAGCAAACTTCAGGGCAGGACACCATATGCCAAACAACTAGCAACACAAGAACACAACACCACCCATTAAAAGAGAGGCTGCCTAAAATCATAATAACTTCACAAACAACCCCAAACACACCACCAGATGCAATCCTGCCCACAAGAAAGACAAGATCCAGCCTCATCCACCAGAGCACAGGCACCAATCCCCTCCACCAGGAAGAATACACAACCTACTGAAAAAACCTTACCCACTGGGGGCAGACACCAAAAACAATGGTAAATACCAACCTGAAGGCTGTGAAAAGGAGTCCCCAAACACATAGTTAAGAAAAATGAGAAGATAGAAAATTATGCAGCAGATGAAGGAGCAAAGTAAAAACCAATTAGACCAAACAAATGAACACGAAATAGGCAGTCTACCTGAAAAATAATTCAGAGTAATGATGTAAAGATGATCCAAAATCTTGGAAATAGAATGGAGAAACATTTAACAAAGAACTAGAAAAACTAAAGAGTAAACAAACAATGATGAACAACACAATAAATGAAATTAAAAATTCCCTAGAAGGAATCAATAGCAGAATAACTGAGGCAGAAAAACGGATAAGTGACCTGGAAGACAAAAAAGTGGAATTAGCTACTGCAGGGCAGAATAAAGAAAAAAGAATGAAAACAATTGAGGACAGTCTCAGAGACGTCTGGGACAACATTAAATGCACCAAATTTCAAATTATAGGGGTCCCAGAAGAAGAAGAGTAAAAGAAAGATACTGAGAAAATATTTGAAGAGATTATAGTTGATAACTTCCCTAATACGGGAAAGGAAATAATCCAAAAGTCCAGGAGGTGCAGAGTACCCATACAGGATAAATCCAAGGAGAAACACACCAAGACACATATTAATCAAACTACCAAAAATTAAATACAAAGAAAAAACATTAAAAGTAACAAGGGTAAAGCAACAAAAAACATACAAGTAATACACGTAAGGTTAACAGGTGATCATTCAGCAGAATCTCTGCAACCCAGAAGGGTGTGGCAGGACATATTTAAAGTGATGAAGGGGAAAAACCTGTAACCAAGATTACTGTACTCAGTCAGGATCTCATTAATAATCAATGGAGACATTAAAACCTTATAGTCAAGCAAAAGTTAAAGAATTCAGCACCACCAAACCAGCTTTACAATAAATGATAAAGGAATTTCTCTAGGCAGGAAAAACAAGAGAAGGAAAAGTCTTACAAAAACAAACCGAAAACAATTAAGAAAATGGTAATAGGAACAATTCATATCGATAATTACCTTAAATGTAAATAGATTAATTGCCCCAACCAAAAGACACAGACTGTCTAAATGGATACAAGGCAGGATGTATATATATTCAGTATAAAAGAGACCAACTTCAGCCCTAGGGACATAAACAGATTGAAAGTGAGAGGATGGAAAAAGGTATTCCATGCAAAGGGAAAATAAAAAGAGAGCTGAAGTAGCAATTCTCATATCAGACGAAACAAAATTTAAAATAAAGATTATTACAAGCTACAAAGAAAGACACTCCATAATGATCAAGGGACTAATAAAAAAAGAGATATAGCAATTGTAAATATTTATACACCCAACATAGGAGCACTCCAAGACATGAGGAAAATACTAACAGCCATAAAAGGGGAAATCGACAGCAACACAATCATAGTAGGGGACTTTAACACCCCACTTTCACCAATGAACAGATCATCCAAAATGAAAATAAAGAAGGAAACACAATTTTTAAATGATACATTAAACAAGATAGAATTAATAGATATTTATAGGACATTCCATCCAAAAACAACAGAATAAACTTTCTTCTCAAATGCTCATGGAAGATTTTCCAGGATAGATCATATCATGGGTTAAAAACTGAGCCTCATTAAATTTAACAAAACTGAAATCATATCAAGTAAATTTTCTGACCACAATGAGACTACATTTCAATTACAGGAAAAAATCTGTAAAAATTACAAATACATGGAGACTAAACAATACACTACTAAATAACCAAGAGATCACTGAAGAAATCAAAGAGGAAATCAAAAAATACATAGAAACAAATGGCAATGAAAACACTGACCCAAACCCTATGGGATGCAGCAAAAGCATTTCTAAGAAGGAAGTTTATAGCAATACAATCCTACTGCAAGAAACAAGAAACATCTCAACTAAACAACCTAACTTTACTTCTAAAGCAATTAGACAAATGAGAAGAGAAAAAAACACAAACATAGCAGAAGGAAAGAAATCATATTGATCAGATCAGAAAGAAATGAAAAAGAAATGAAGGAAATAAGAGCAAAGATCAATAAAACTCAAAGCTCGTTCTATGAGAAGATAAGCAAAATTGGTAAACCATTAGCCAGACTCATCAAGAAAAAAGGGTGAAGAGTCAAATAAATAGAATTAGAAATGAAAAAGGAGAAGTAACAACTGACACTGCAGAAATACAAAGGATCATGAGACATTACTACAAGCAACTATATGCCAATAAAATGGACAACCTGGAAGAAATGGACAAATTCTTAGAAAAGCACAACGTCCGGAAACTAAATCTGGAAGAAACAGAAAATATAAGCAGACCAATCAGAAGCACTGAAATTGTCACTGTGATTAAAAATCTTCCAACAAACAAAAGCCCAGGACCAGATGGCTTCACAGGCGAATTCTATCAAACATTTAGAAAAGAGCTAATGCCTATCCTTCTCAAACTCTCCCAAAACATAGCAGAGGGAGGAGCACTTCCAAATTCATTCTACAAGGCCACCATCATCCTAATACAGGCAAATATCACTGATGAACATAGATGCAAAATTTTCAACAAAATTCTAGCAAACAGAATCCAACTTACATTAAAAGAATCATACACCATGATCAAATGGGATTTATCCCAGTAATGCAAGGATTCTTCAATATACACAAATAACACAATGTGATACCATATTATCAAATTGAAGGAGAAAACCTATATGATCATCTCAATAGAGGCAGAAAAAGCTTTCAACAAAATTCAACACCAATTTATGATAGAAATTCTCCAGAAAGTAAGTATAGAGGGAGCTTACATAAATATAATAAAGGTCATGTATGACAAACCCACCGCCAACATCACCCTCAATGGTGAAAAACTGAAACCATTTACACAAATATCAGAAACAAAACAAGGTTGCCACTCTCACCACTATTATTCAACATAGTTTT
>NW_020174033.1:598-830 GCF_003031525.2 Neophocaena asiaeorientalis asiaeorientalis | reverse complement strand
TTCATTTTGGATGCTCTGTCCATGGGTGAAAGTGGGGTGTTGAAGTCCCCTACTGTTACTGTGTTACTGTCAATTTCCCCTTTTATGGCTGTTAGCATTTGCCTTATGTATTGAGGTGCTCCTATGTTGGGGGCGTAAATATTTACAATTGTTCTGTCTTCTTCTTGGATTGATCCCTTGCTCATTATGTAGTGTCCTTCTTTGTCTCTTGTAATAGTCTTTATTTTAAAGT
>NW_020174033.1:0-349 GCF_003031525.2 Neophocaena asiaeorientalis asiaeorientalis | reverse complement strand
TAGATCTTTTCTTTCTCTTGTGTTTCTTGCCTAGAGAAGTTCCTTTAGCATTTGTTTTAAAGCTGCTTTGGTGGTGCTGAATTCTCTTAGCTCTTGCTTATCTGTAAAGGTTTAAATTTCTCCATCAAATCTGAATGAGAGTAATCTTGGTTGTAGGTTTTTCCCTTACATCACTTTATTTATTTATTTATTTATTTTATCTCCCTTGCTCTATACACCGTAATTTATTAAACTGAATCCATGACCTTTCCAAACATTTCTTATTTTATCGCATTCCAGATTTTTGTCATTTCTTACTCTTCTTTTAAAATTTTTGAATTTTATTTTATTTATTTTTTCATACAGCAGG
>NW_020174032.1:310823-316109 GCF_003031525.2 Neophocaena asiaeorientalis asiaeorientalis | reverse complement strand
GGCCACAACAGTGAGAGGCCCGTGAACCGCAAAAAAAAAATAAAAAAAGGTATTTGCCATTAGATTTTCAGACAAAGATACTAATTTACTTAACCCAACTGTTGCTAGTCAGAGAATATGGAACATATTTGAGTCATGTACCACATTTGGATAAACCAAAAAAGCTTTCCTTGGTGGGAGCACACCACATGAATGGGATAAAAAAATAGCATCTGTTACTGCTCTTCAGTCTGCTGTGCACATTAGCTGTTTCCATGGAATTAAAAGTGCTCTCGTGTTCAACCTTTATTTTGCCCTAAGGTGTTTTTCTGTGCTACAACTTTATTTTTTAATGCAATTGGACTGCCAGAGTACTATAAACTCCCAAATGGTTGCAAACTTGGTGAAGAAAATAGTGCAGAAAGAATAAAAAAGAATGAGAACAGCTTTAGGCATCAAGTCAAATATGTGTGTGACAAAAACGCTTGAGAAGATGGTGAAAACAAAAGATAGTGACCACTTTTTTTTGCATTAGCTCACCCTACTGGGTATAAGGTATTGAATGGCTGCCTAAAAGTCCATCACCTGACTTTTCACGACTTTGCAAAGGATCACTGTCTTTCTCCCCCTCCACCAACCATCGTCCACTATCAAGTCTTCTTTTTCCTTCTCTTGGCAGCTACGGCAAACCTTTACTACGTTACACTTGTGTATATAAAGAGATTAAATTGAAATTTGTATTTATTGCTTATATCAACTTGATTTTCATTGTTCAACTTTTATGTTTCTTATCCATGATAAATGTTTAGATATTGTTGACTGGCATGGAATTATTTGGTATTAAAGTTGATCTGTAGAATTTAATGGTGGATCTCACATAGCGGCAAGGTTTCCAGGAGGATATTAATGTCATTAAAGAGGTTCATACAAGACCCATTAGAACACGGAGGTAGCAGTGGAGATGGTGAAACATAACTGGATTTTAGATGTATTTTGAATGTTGAGATAACAGGTGTATGAGTTTCCTAGGGCTGCTGTAACAGAGTACCACAAACTAGGAGGCTTAAAACAACACAATTTCTGGTCTCCCCGTTCTGGAGGCTAGAAGTTCAAAAGCAAGGTGTCAGTAAGGCCATGCTCCTTTTGAAACATGCAGGGGATCGTTCCTTGCCTGTCCTGGCTTCTGGTGGTTTGCCGGCAATCTTTGATTTTTCCTTGGCTTGGAGCTATAGACCTCCAATTTCAGCTGTCATCATTACGTGGCAGTCTCCTTGCATGTCTCTGTCTTTATGTGGCCATCTTTGTATAAGGACATCAGTCATACTGGATTAGGGCCCAGCCTTACTCTAGTAGGGCCTCATCTTAACTATTTACATCTGCAATGACCCTGTTTCCAAACAAGGTCACATTCTTAGGTACTGAGCGTGAGGACTTCAGCATATCTTTTTTGTGGGGTGGGCACAATTCAACCCATAACACCAGGATTCTCTGATAAATGGATGTGGAATGGGAGAAAAGTAGGCAAATCAAAGATGCCTCTGATCTATTTAGCTGTAGCAACTAGGAAAGACAGTGTTGCTATAAACTGACATGAGGAAGAGTGGCTGGAGCAGTTTTGAGAGGAAGGTCAGCAGTTCACTTTTGTACATGTTAAGACTTCTGTTAAATACTCAAGTCAAGATGCTGATGAGGATATATTGGTCTAGAGTTATGGAGAACTTTCTGGGAAATTTATATATATAATTTATATATATTTATATGTATGTATTTGGTGGGGTCAGGGAAGAGCACAGTGCTGGAGAAAATGTTGGTGAAATGGAGGTGACTTTATTTTTATTTTTGGCCACACCACGTGGCTTGTGGGATCTTAGTTCCCTGACCAGGGATTGAACCCAGGCCCTCTGTAGTGAGAGTACAGAGTCCTAACCACTGGACCGCCAGGGAATTCCTGGAGGTGACTTTTTTATGATGAGAGAGTATGTAGGCATAGATGCAGGCAAGTGTGTAGATTTGATGGTGGGGACCTGTGGAATTTCTCTTTTTGTTTGTGGGAAAAGCATTTCATTTCTTTCTTTCTATTTTGGAATTTCTCTTTTGATCACTTCAGTGTTGTTAGTGAAATAAGAAAGTCATCAGCTGATTTTAAGGACTGGAGAGGAGTCACTGGGAGTTTTGAGGGGAGAAGAAAAGGTATGAAATAATCTTCTCGAGAGTTGGGAGCGAATGGAGTAGGAAATTATTACAATTACTTGGCAGCATTAAAGACTCACTTGTGATTAAGAAGCATGAATTTAAAGTGAGACCAGTCAGCATAGATCTCTCTCCAACCATATCCTTCTGCACTTCTGTAGGAAGAGATATTTCACTGGTTTTGTAGTTCTACCATAAGAAGACTAGGAGTAAAGAGAGGGACAAGGGAGTTAGGGAGTGTGTGAGAGTCATTTTTATGATTCCCCATAAAATTGGATGAACTAAGCTGGGTAAGGAGAGCAGAAATGACATCAAGAGAGTCATATGAAAAAGTGGAGATTGGAAATTGTTGGAATCAAGGTACTGGAGGAAGTAACTGGAAAGTTATAAAACGGTATAGTGAAATTGAGATTATAGAAAGATTGCATTTGTTGGTTTTGGCAAAGTCTGGGGTACATGGGAGTGAGTGAGTGAGGTTGTGTGGATGACTAGATTATTGGATGATTAGGTCAAAGAACTGAGAAATTTCAGGATATTAGGTGAATCATTTAACTGTGTATTGTAATTGCCAAGATTTACGATAGAAGTGGTGTAGGAGAAACTTTAAGCCTAATTCTTTCTGCTAGAGGTACTGTGATACAGAAATCTCTAATAGAAGTATCTGTTGATTATATAAAGGAAGAAACTTCCTCTGCAAAGCACAGCGTATTGGACTCTTCATTTCAGTTCCACTATTATTGAAGACTTTTGTCACTGTGTGTATGGAATGGGGTTTTGATTGTTTTTTCAACAAGGACAGCCCATGGGAGTGTTCTTCTTTGCATTAATACAGTATCATTGGCAACGCTGATTGGTTGGATTTGTAACATCGTCAGTAAAATTATCAGAGGTTCAGAAGAAGCACATCATGATCCGTTTGAATTACCCGCATATTTCAGAATAATCCCATCCAGTGTTGCCAGGAGTCTCTCGGACCTCTCTGGGTATGTTATAAAAATTAAAAAAACCCAAAAAACATGCATGTGAGCTTGAGACCTGCTTTGAATCCTAAGCTGAACATAAAGTTGTATGTATACAAGTTCTTAAGTATGAATGAATACATAGAAAGACAAAATTTTAAAAACAAAAAATCATTACATTAAGTCAAAAAATTGGACTATTAAAACTATGGTCATTGTACACAGAGTTGCATGTTAGTATTTATTTTTATTAAAAATTCATATGTGAAAAGACTGACAGGAAATACATCAATACATTAACAGTGATAAACCCTGGATGGCAGGATTACAGGTGAATCTTATAAGGAACATTTGTGATTTACTGCCAGGGAATCTATCAGGGGTGTCCTGAACCACTTACATATTGGTCCATATTGGTAGCCATGTAAAAACGTGCAATTATTGTGTCTCTTATGGACTCAAAGCCCTATTATGTTTACATCTAACAAAGGGAAACTTTTAGAAGGAAAGAATCCCTAGGTCTCCCTCCCCCAACCTCTCTCATTCAGACATATCTGTTGGCATAGTTATAAATCACTGGTTTTCTCTAGGGCCTTAGGCAAATCTCACATTGGCCTTTACAGATTCATTGTTTGACTAATTAAATGTTAATTATAATTGTTTATTCAAATATAAAATGGGCTAGTTTGACTTATTTTCCTTAATTAACTCCATAATATTGATGTACGTCCTTCAACTAAAGTTCACTGCTAGATAAATGCTTAATAGTTATGCCATTCTGAGATATTGATGCTTAAAAAATGCAGTTGTTTACATCAGGAAAAGAAAATGCAGTCTACGCATTCCATATGTGCCAATGAAAAGTAAAACACTAAGCCCTTTACCTAGGCATCTCCAAGTGCCCCCTTTTCTTTGGCTACATAGGGATAATATTACAGATTCAATGTAATGAATATATTCTAATAAATTTCAATTTATTTAGAACCCATCCATTTATTAAATATTTATTGAGCGCCTACTATGTGTAAGGCAATGTTTTAGGCCTGCAGATATTAATGAACAAAGCACACAATGCTATCTCACCTCATGGCGCGAACATTCAGAGGAAGGATGGATGTAAAATGACTAGAAGGGCTAAGGGCTAAGGAAATAAGTGGGGGAAGGGGATATGGTGTATTGACATTGAAATTTTAATAAGTTCTAATCAAATGTATAGTTCATAAGTTTTTGTCATTAGTGAATTTGACAGCTGTGTATGCTCCTGCTACAAGTGCCTGAAACAAGATGGGGAACATTTCCTTGTCCCCATAAAATTTCTCTTGTCCTGTACCAGTAATCCCTCTCCCCACCCCCAGAAGCAGCCACTGTTCTGATTTCTATCTCTTGAGCTTAGTTTTGGCTGTTCATTGACTTCATATTACTGAAATTTTGCGGTGTTTGTGTGCCGTTTATATGTGTGTGCATGCACGCATGTGTGTTTGCCTGGCTACTTCTGCTCAGTA
Organism: Neophocaena asiaeorientalis asiaeorientalis; assembly: GCF_003031525.2. Classification (NCBI taxonomy): domain Eukaryota; kingdom Metazoa; phylum Chordata; class Mammalia; order Artiodactyla; family Phocoenidae; genus Neophocaena; species Neophocaena asiaeorientalis. The sequence goes on along the minus strand of NW_020174032.1, from coordinate 311,479 downwards.
TAATGGTGGTGAGATTCATCTATGTTGTGCAGGTATCCAAAGTTGATATGGCTGGATAGCATCCAACATGAGTTTTTCATAATATTTAATTTACTATCCTGTTGATGGCCATTTGGATTGTTCCTTTCTGGGCTTTTATGTATAAGACTGTGTTGATCATGGTAAAATTTTTTTTGTAGACACATGTTTTCATTTTTCTTGGGTAAATACAACTAAAATTGCTGTATCATAGTGTGTATGTATATTTAACTTGACATGTAACTACCGAATAGTTTTCCAGAAGTAGCTTTTTACACTCTCACCAGCAACTTATGAGAGCTCTGGTTGTTCTACACCCTCACACGTATTTGGTATTGTGTGTAATTTTTATTATAGCCATAGCAGTGAGTATATAGTGACATTTCATTGTAGTTTTAATTTACATTTCCCTTATGATTAATGAAGTTAAAAAAAGTAAGTTATATAAGCTTGCCATTAAATAGATTGTATAAAAAACAAAGGTAAAAATGATTAATGAAGTTGAATACCTTTACACGTGCTTATTTTCCAGACAAAAAAGTGTCTGCTTATCATTCACCTATTTTTTTAATTGTATTTTGACTTTTTATTGATGATTTCTGGGCGTTCTTTATGTATTCTGAATAGGAGTGTTTTTC
>NW_020174032.1:302904-310656 GCF_003031525.2 Neophocaena asiaeorientalis asiaeorientalis | reverse complement strand
CACACACACACACACACACACACACACACACACACAACTTACCAGTCCAGGGTTTGCCTATTAATTGTATTCTTTGTTGAATAGAAAATATAAATTTGAAACCTGTTTTATCTAAACATTTTCTATGGCTAGTGCTTTGACTTGTCAGAAAATCTTACTTTATATGAGGGTCAGGAAGGTGTTCTATGCTTTCTTCATGAAGCTTTATGACTCTGGGATTTATGTTTAGAGCTGTGATATATGGTGCTAAGACCAAGGTTCACTTTTTTCCATACAGATAACCGCTTGTTCCAGTACCATTTGCTAAAAAGATTTTCTTCTCCCCGTTAAAATTACTTGGTGCATTGACTGAACATACATTGCTCACATGGGTCTCTTCTGTACCCTCTATTCTGTCACACTGACCTTATTTGTAACCTTATATCAGTACTGCAATGTCTTGATTGCTGTAGCTTTATAGTGAGTCTTGAAATCAGGTAATTCCTCCACTTTTGTCCTTTGTTTTCAAAATCATTTTGGCTATTCTAGGTCCTTTGCATTTCTCAATTTTAAATCACCTTGCCAGTTTCTTCAAAACTTTCTGCTGGCATTTTTATGGGGCTTGCATTGAATCTTTGGATAAATTCAGGAGAATGAATGTCTCAATGTTGAATTTTCCTGTCCATGAATATAGTTTGTCTGTCTTTGTGCTTCCCAGGCTGTGGGAGATCTTGCTCTGCTCTCCGGTATGGCTGCCAGCTTTTCGGGTAACTGCAGAGTCCTCTTTGCTCTCCATTCCTGCTCGGGGCTTTTTGCACCTTGGAATCTCTCTCTCTACCCTGCTGCCTGGCCAGCAGTCCTCAGAAGGCAATTGCCTTACTGACAATTTATGAAGAACTCGTACCTCAGAAGGAATTTCAGCTCTCCTGCCATTACTCTAGCTTTTGTGAAAGTACCCCTGTGTAGTCAGTGAAGACTTTTGGGAAAGATTTGGCAGTCGATCTCCGCGTCTTACTCTTCCGCCATCTTCAAGGTCCCCCCCGCTCCTTGAAATTTTAATCACTCCAGCCAATGTGTAAGCGTTACAACTTATTAAACTTGGCTAGTTTCTTTTTATCCTAGTTTATGGCAAATAGTTTTTCCTGCCACTCCTTCACCATGGAGAAAAACATTCATGGATCTCTCCTCTCCCATGATGGCCTTTTCCTGTTCTGGAATTTAGTTCATTTAGGTTTCTTGCATCCCTATAGCTTTCTGATATTTTGTTTGTATGCTTGCTTGGTCTTGTTTCTTCTTTTTAACTGTGATGTTAAAGCTTATCTGGCTTTTTTTAGTTGTTAGGTTGAAAGTCATTTTCTTTTTACAAGTTTCTACATGCTACCTAGAAGCAGATGACCTGAGTAAGTGACCTTTAAATACAGAACTGAATGAAGTTGAGGGAGATTGCCATATAGTTACCTAGGCAAAGGAAATTATATGAAAGGGAATCAAAAGTGCAAAGACACTTAGGTCTGGGTCTCTTCAGCGTGGTGAAAGAATAGGATGAAAGCCAGTGTGGCTGGAGATGGTGAGGGATGACAAGAGCTGTTGGCAATGAGGCTGGAGAAAGTAGATAGAGACTAATAGGCTCTCATAGGATTTAGTAAGGACTTACCTCTTAATGGGAAATCAGGATTTTGAACTGAGAAATAATACATTTTTCCTTACATTTAACAGGATTACTCTAGCTATTGTGTTGAGTATAAAGTGAAAGACTTCAAGGTCAGAGGCAAGGAAATCAATTTGGAGGCTATTGAAATAATCCAAGTAGGCAATGATGTTTGTTGGCTTGAATTAGTGTGGTACCCTTACAGATAGCGGTAAGTGATTGGATCCTGGATATATTTTGAAGTTAAATTCAACAAATTCCCTGCAAGATTAGATGTGAAATGTGAGAGAGTGAGTGAAGTCAAGGATGACTGAAGAATTTGTTGTTCTGAGCAACTTGGAGATTTACTATCCTCTGAAATGAGGAACACTGCCAAAGAACTTCATTTGAGGGGAATATCAGGGTCTTTGTTTGGGGTATATTAAGTTTAAATGGTCTATTAGACATCCAAGAAGTGATGTTAAGGATGCAGTTTTGATATATGGTTCTAGAGATCAGGAGAGAGCTCTGGAGGTATATGTTTGGAAGTCTTAAGCTTCTGGATGGTAAGGACAAGACATTGGATGAGATCTATGGAGTGAGTGGGTGAAAATGCCCAATTCGAGTGGCTTCTAGAGAGGATGGGAGGGAAGAGATTGGGCACACATTATGCACAGTACTTTCAAATTGTTTTGCTGTGAATGAAAAGGACTAGGGCTGTAAATAGGAGAAAAATGGGCTTGCAATGGGTTTATTTTTATATTGGAGAAATGGTCCTTTTTTTAATGCTAATGAGAATGATCCATTAGAGCAAATTGTTTCTGTAGAAGAAAGAGGGAACGATTGCTGTAGAGATGTCTCCAGCTTGGCACAGACTGCGCAGGCACAGATGTAGGTAGGTGGGTAGATGTGGATGGTAGTAGCATCTGGAAATTCTTTTCTAAATCTTTGACATCCCTGGTGAAATAGGAAGCCAGATTATCGGCTGAGAGTGAGAATTGGAGAGAAGGTGCTGGAAGTTTGAAGAGATGGGAAAAGGTTTGGAGTAGTCATCTTAAAATGTAGGATAAAGAAGTGACTGCAAAAAGAGTAATAGGATTGCTTGAAAGCATTAAAGCCCAATCCAAAATTATTGATTGTAATTTTAAAGTGAGAATTGCCAGTGTAGTTGTTTATAATCTTCCATGTTCATTTTAGGCATGGAATAGGCATCGTGCTGGGTTTAGGCCAGCGTGATGAACAGGGTGAGGGACGAAAGAGTGGTGTGTACACTCGAAAGATGGTGATGCTTGCTTAATATTTTGATAGAGTAGTTTTATTTTAGGATTGTGAAAGGTACTCAATGTCCTGATTGTGGAAATAATGTGAAGTCATTTAATGCGATGCTGAGCACATAAGAGAATATCTGAATTTGGTTTTTCACTAACATCAGGGTGAAATTCAAAGCCCGTAATGTGGATTCACAGCTCTTCATGATGTAGCCCCTGCCTTGAATCACATGCTTTCCCTTTCACCCTAAATTTTAGCTATGATGCCTTATTCCATTCACCTACCATAACAAATATACCGTAGACTGGGTAGCTTATAAGAAACAGAAATTTATTTTTTACACTTCTAGAGGCTTGAATTCCAAGATGATGGACGGGATCAGGTGAGGACCCTCTTCTGAGTTGCAGACAGACAACTTCTCCTTGTATCCTTATGAGGTGGACAGTGGAGCGGAGGACGCATGATGTCTCATGACTCTGAAAACAGCATTAACCCCTTTCATGAGGCTCAACACTTATGACCTCATTGAATCCTAATTACTTCCCAAAGGCTTCACCTCCTAATATCACATTGAGAAGTAGAGTTTTATCATACTAATTTTGTGGGAAAACAAACATATACTTACTTGTATTTTATGACAGTAACAGACTCCAGAACAAGTTCATGGCTAGATGTAGGTGGATCGTCCTTTCCTCACTTCTTCAGAAGGCCTAATTTCACTCTTCCTTACATACTCCCCTTGAGCCACCTACTCTGCTAAGCTTTCCCTATTCACCTCTTCCTTAGGTATTCCTCTGTTCCATTTACTCACAGCATAGAGAGAGAGGGGGAGTGCATCGTAGTGGAAAGAGTAAGGTCTGTAAAACCAGAGAGATGAATGTAGGCTCTGTAGTTTTTCTGTCAACACTGCAGCTACTAGACCTTGAACAAGTCACTTGAGCTCTCTCTCAATTTCCATATTCACACACTTGTGGTAATAAAACCTACCTCACAGGGTTGCTGTGGGAATTAAGCAAGATTCACATACATAAAGATGCTGGCACATAATATGCACTCAACAAATACTGTTCAAATGAATTAATACATCTCTGCTATTAATTTATTTTATAAATATAATTGCTTGCCAATCATAAATATTCAGAACAATAAGCAAATTGTAATTTTATGAGTTAAGTCATTGGGAGTTCTATAAAGGTACAAAATATATATCCACTTAGGTTGTTTCCATATCCTGGCTATTGTGAATAAGGTGGCAATGAACATGGCAGTACAGCTATCTCAGAGATATTGATTCCATTTCCTTTGAATATATACCCAAAAGTGGGATTCCTGGAGCATATGGTAGTTCTGTTTTTAAATTTTGGAGTAATTTACATACTATTTTCTATAACAACCGTACCATTCTTCATCTTTAATAAACAAATATGCAATTCAAAAAATTATGCTTTAATTTAAAAATTTATATGTAACCCGTCTATGCCATAACATAGACTGATCTGACACTTTTTATAATTTGAGATGGAGAGGGAAAGGAGGTATTGTGATCCCCAACGTTAGAAAAATTTTTATTTTCAGTCTTCCATGGGAAACAGTCTCAGTGATGCCATTTATCAGAGAAATGTTTGAAATTTGAGAATATATTTAAGAGTTCTCTAGAGATACACATGTAAATAAAGAGAAAACAAAATCATCCAACTGGTGGAAATTCTCCCACTGGATCTCATGAATTCTTCAACACGTTACCCCTCGTGTAAAGAATTGATGAGGCACTTATAAGAATCCACACTGGTAATATACCTGTTCAGGTCACCTTTACATTCCCCTGCATAACTGAGATCAAGAAATATTAGAATATTACCAAAACCCCATGAGATCCCATCCTACACTTCCTAGTCAGTATTCACTAGTCTTCTTCAAAAGTAACCATTATTATGGTAGTTAATACCATGAACTAGTTTTGCCTGCTTTTGACATTTTGTGTGTGTGTGTGTCCGTGTGTGTGTATGTATGTGTGTATGTCCATCCAATATTTACTACATATTCATGCAGTATTTACTATTTTGTGTTTACCTTTCTTTGCTCATGCTTATATTCCAGGAATCATCCATATTTTACATGTAGCATCGATTCATTTGTTTTTCATTGTTGTGGTATAGTAATTGATGGAATTCTATGCATTTTATTTTCCCAGTTGGGTTTTATCCAGTTTGGAGCTATTACAGAAATGGTTCTGTTCCTCTGCTCTTGAGTCTTCTACATGGTGAACAGCAATGATCTTTCAGTAAAGGATTTCAGATGCTCAAAAACATGCTTCTGCATAAACTCTTGTACGTGTGCATACATTTCTCTTGGCTGTATATACTTAGGAGTACAAACAATTGCCAGATCGTAGGGTATCTTCAGTAGACCTTAAGAAAAAGTTTTCCAAAGTTACTATTCCAATTAACATGCTTACAGCAGTGCGTGAAACTTCTCCATTTTTTAATTTTTTTTTTTTCTTGGCTGAGTCGGGTCTTCGTTGCTGTGTGCAGGCTTTCTCTAGTTGCGGCCAGTGGGGGCTACTCTTCGTTGCCGTGCGCAGGCTTCTCACTGCGGTGGCATCTCTTGTTGCAGAGCATGGGCTCTAGGCGTGCGGGCTCAGTAGTTGTGACTTGCGGCCTCTAGAGTGCGGGCTCAGTAGTTGTAGCGTACAGGCTTAGTTGCTCTGCGGCATATGGGATATTCCTGGGCCAGGGCTCGAACCCGTGTCCCCTACATTGGCGGGCGGATTCTTAACCACTGATCCGCCAGGGAAGTCCCTCCCATTGTAGTTTTAATTTGCATTTACTTGGTAACAGATGATGTTGAACGGTTTTCCAAATGTTTATTGTCAATCTGAGTATTATCTTCGGTGAAATGACTGTTCAGTTCATTGCCTATTTTTCTATTGAGTTTAATTTTTTATATGGATTTGTAAGAGTTATTAATACATTCTATAAGCAAATCTTTTGTCAGATATGTGTTGCAAATAACATTTTCAATGCTATAGCTTGCCTTTTCATATTCCTATTGATCATTTTTGATAAAGTTTAATTTACAAAAATTCTTTTTTTATCAGTAGTGTTTTCTAATCCTAATAAAGAAATCTTAGTGTACCCCAAGGTCAAAATGATAATTTCCTGTATATATGTATGTGTATATATATATTTTTCTTGTAAGACTTGTTTTAGTCTTCACACTGGAAACTATTTGGAATTGATGTTTGTGTATGGTCTTAGTTAAGGATAAAAAGTTTATTTTTTTCCATGTACATATCAAATTTACCCAGAACTATTCATTTAAAAAATAATAACCTTCCCACTGCTTTGCAATGATATCTTTGTCATAAATGAAATGACTGTGTGTGTGTGTGTGTGTGTGTGTGTGTGTGTGTGTGTGTGTGTGTGTGTTTCTGGTTTCTCCTCTCTGCCCTATTTGTCTATTTATTTAAGCCAAATGCACATTCTCATAGTGACTCTAGTTTTAAAATATGTCTTTAAAAACAATAAGGTAAGTCCTCCTGTAGTTGTCTTTTAATATCGTCTGGACTATCCTTATCCCTTTGCATTTGCATGTAAATTGTAGAATCAGCTGGTCAGTTTTGCAAACATTTTCAAGGGAACTTTGATTCAAATTGCACTGAAATCTATAGATTAATTTGTAGATAAATGACATTTTCAAAATACTGAGTCTTCAAATCTATAAACTCAATATATATTATTATTCATTTAGGCTTTTAAAAATATTCTCTTGGTAATAGTTCAGTGTTTTCTGTGTATAGGTCATTCATATGTTTTGTTAAATTTATTCCTGGATACTTGGTTTTTTATGCTGTTTTTAATGGTATTTTATTTAAAAATTATTTTTTGGTTCTAATATATAGAAATAAAAATATTTTTATATTAATCTTATATCCAGTAACTTAGCAAACTTTTATTTCTAATAGTTTGATTGATTTGACTTTTCATTGTACATAATCATAACCTCTGACAATAAGGACAGCTTTAATACTTATATTTCAAATTTTACAGATTTTTTCTATGCTTTTTATTTCATATTGCACTGTCCAGAATTCTAGTGGAATGCTGAATAGAAGTGTCAATTACAGGCATCCTTTGCTCATTCCTGATCTCAGGAGGGAACACTTTAAATATTTCATTTATGTATGATGTTTGCTGAAGGACATTATAGATAATTTATTATTTTAAAGATATTTCCTTTTATCCTTAGATTGGTAAGGGTGCTTTTTCCATGAATGAGTGTTGAATTCTAATACATGTTGGATTCTAATACATGTTTTTTCCTGCATACGTTGATATTATCATATACTTTTCCTCCTTTTTATGTTAAATATAGTGATTTACATTGATTGACAGGCAAATATTAAATGTATTTACCTTCCTAGGATACCTCTACTTTGGTCAAAATGTATCTTACCCTTTCACTTAACACTACATTTCGTATGCTACTATTTTATCTAGGATTTTAGCATCTATGTTTATGAGAAGGACGGACCTGTAATTATCTTTTTTTGCCATATGCTTGTAGCAGAGTAATGGTGACTTTATTATGTAAATACTTCTATTCTCTGGAAGAATGTATATAATATCCATGTTATGACTACCATAAAAGTATAGAAAAGTCACTGAACCCATCTTATTAGCCTGGCATTTTCTGTCTCTTGTTTTGGTTTCTTATGCTTTTCTATATAACTTTAATAAAATGTTTCAAGTTATTTTTCATAGTTATTATTAGTATATTTTAATTTTTATTTTCTATAGAACCTGTAATGATTTTACATCTTTTCATTACTGACTTGGATAATTCTTGCTTTCTCCATTTTCTTGAGCAGTCTTACT
>NW_020174032.1:260063-302853 GCF_003031525.2 Neophocaena asiaeorientalis asiaeorientalis | reverse complement strand
GTGGAATCTTCCCGGACCGGGGCACAAACCCGTGTCCCCTGCATTGGCAGGTGGACTCTCAACCACTGCACCACCAGGGAAGCCCCAGGAATCAATTTGTGATTTTGCTAATTCTTTCTTTATCTTTGTATATCTTCCTATTTCAATGATTATTTTTCTCTTATCTTTATGCTTTCTTTCCTTCTACTTTATTTTGTTTTATTTTCCTCTTCTTTATCTTTTCTTTTTTGATATCTTTACTGGAGTAGTCCCCTCCCTGTGTCCTCAAGTCCATTCTCTACCTCTGCGTCTTTACTCCTGTCCTGCCCCTAGGTTCATCAGAGCTATTTTTTTTTTATTCCATGTATATGTGTTAGCATACGGTATGTGTCACCAACAGTGCAAGAGGGTTCCCTTTTCTCCACACCCTCTCCAGCATTTATTGTTTGTAGATTTTTTGATGATGGCCATTCTGACTGGTGTAAGACGATACCTCATTGTAGTTTTGATTTGCATTACTCCAATGATTAGTGATGTTGAACATCCTTTCATCTGTTTGTTGGCAATCTGTATGTCTTTGGAGAAATGTCTATTTAGGTCTTCTGCCCATTTTTGGATTGGGTTGTTTGTTTTTTTGATATTGAGCTGAATGAGCTGCTTGTATATTTTGGAGGTTAAAACTTTGTCAGTTGCTTTGTTTGCAAATATTTTTCTCCCATTCTGAGGGTTGTCTTTCCTTCTTGTTTATGGTTTCCTTTGCTGTGCAAAAGCTTTGAAGTTTCATTAGGTCCCATTTGTTCATTTTTGGTTTTACTTCCATTTCTCTTTTTACATGTAGCTGTCCAGTTTTCCCAGCACCCCTTATTGAAGAGGCTGTCTTTTCTCCATTGTATATTCTTGCCTCCTTTATCAAAGATAAGGTGACCATATGTACATGGGTTTATCTCTGGGCTTTCTATCCTGTTCCACCGATTTATATTTCTGTTTTCATACCAGTACCATACTGTATTGATTACTGTAGCTTTGTAGTATAGCCTGAAGTCAGGCAGCCTGAGTCCTTCAGCTCCGTATTTATTCCTCAAGCTTGCTTTGGCTATTTGGGGTCTTTTGTTTTTCCATACAAATTGTAAAACATTTTGTTCTAGTTCTGTGAAAAATGCCATTGGTAGTTTGATAGGGATTGCACTGAATCTGTAGATTGCTTTGGGTAGTATAGTCATTTTCAAAATGTTGATTCTTCCCATCCAAGAACATGGTATATCTCTCCATCTGTTTGTATCGTCTTTAATTTCTTTCCTCAGTGTCTTATAGTTTTCTGCATACAGGTCTTTGGTCTCCTTAGGTAGTTTTATGCCTAGGTATTTTATTCTTTTTGTTGTGATGGTAAATGGGAGTGTTTCCTTAATTCCTCTTACAGAGTTTTCATCATTAGTGTATAAGAATCCAAGAGATTTCTGTGCATTAATTTTGTATCCTGCTACTCTACCAAATTCATTGATTAGCTCTAGTAGTTTTGTGGTAGCATCTTTAGGATTCTCTATGTATGGTATCATGTCATTTGCAAACAGTGACAGTTTTACTGCTTCTTTCCATTTTGGGTTCCTTTTATTTCTTTTTCTTCTCTGATTGCTGTGGCTAAAACTTCCAAAACTCTGTTGAGTAATTGTGATGAGAATAAGCAACCTTGTCTTGTTCCTGATTGTAGAGGAAATGCTTTCAGTTTTTCACCATAGAGAATGATGTTGGTTCGGGGTTTGTCATATATGGCCTTTATTATGTTGAGGTAGGTTCCCTCTATGCCTACTTTCTGGAGAGTTTTTATCATAAATAGGTGTTGAATTTTGTCAAAAGCTTTTTCTGCATCTCTTGAGATGATCACATGGTTTTTATTCTTCAATTTGTTTATATGGTGTATCCCATTGATTGATTTGCATATCTTGAAGAATCCTTGCATTCCTGGGATAAACCCCAGTTGATCATGGTGTATGATCCTTTTAATGTGCTCTTGGGTTCTGTTTGCTAGTATTTTGTTAAGGATTTTTGCATCTATGTTCATCAGTGATACTGGCCTGTAGTTTTCTTTTTTTGTGACATCTTTGTCTGGTTTTGGTATCAGGGTGATGGTGGCCTCAAAGAATGGGTTTGGGAATGCTCCTCTCTCTGCTTTATTTTAGAAGAGTTTGAGAAGGATAGGTGTTAGCTCTTGTCTAAATGTTTGATAGAATTCACCTGTGAAGCCATCTGGTCCTGGGCTTTTGTTTGTTGGAAGATTTTTAATCACAGATTCAATTTCAGTGCTTGTGATTGGTCTGTTCATATTTTCTGTTTCTTCCTGGTTCAGTCTCAGAAGGTTATACTGTTCTAAGAATTTGTCCATTTTTTCCAGGCTCTCCATTTTATTGGCATAGAGTTGCTTGTAGTAGTCTCTCATGATCCTTTGTATTTCTGCAATGTCAGTTGTTACTTCTGCGTTTTTATTTCTAATTCTGTTGATTTGAATCTTCTCCCTTTTTTTCTTGATGAGTCTGGCTAATGGTTTGTCAATTTTGTTTATCTTCTCAAGGAATGAGCTTTTAGTTTTATTATCTTTTCTATTGTATTCTTCATTTCTTTTTCATTTATTTCTGATATGATCTTTATGATTTCTTTCCTTCTGCTAACTTTGGGGTTTTTTGCTTCTTCTTTTTCTAGTTGCTTTAAGTGTAAGCTTAGGTTGTTTGTGATGTTTGTTTCTTGAGGTAGGATTGTATTGCTATAAAGTTCCCTCTTAGAACTGCTTTTGCTGCATCCCATAGGTTTGGGGTCATTGTGTTTTCATTGTCATTTGTTTTAAGTATTTTTTGCTTTCCTGTGTGATTTCTTTGGTGATCTCTTGGTTATTTAGTAGTGTATTGTTTAGCCTCCATGTGTTTGTATTTTTCACAGTTTTTTTCCTATAATATGTAGTCTCATAGCATTGTGGCCAGAAAAGATACTTGATAAAATTTCATTTTTCTTAAATTTATCAAGGCTTGATTTGTGACCCAAGATATGATCTATCCTGGAGAATGTTCCATGAGCACTTGAGAAGAAAGTGTATTCTGTTGTTTTTCAATGGAATGTCCTATAAATATCAATTAAGTCCATCTTGTTTAATGTGTCATTTAAAGCTTGTGTTTCCCTGTTTATTTTCATATTGGAAGATCGGTCCATTGATGAGAGTGGGGTGTTAAAGTCCCCTACTATTATTGTGTTCCTGTCGATTTCCTCTTTTATGGCTCTTAGCGTTGCCTTATGTATTGAGGTCCTACCATGTTGGGTGCATAAATATTTACAATTGTTATATCTTCTTCTTGGATTGATCCCTTGATCATTCTGTAGTTTCCTTCTTTGTCTCTTGTAATAGTCTTTATTTTATAGTCTATTGTGTCTGATATGAGAATTGCTACTCCAGCTTTCTTCTGGTTTCCATTTGCATGGGATATCTTTTTCCATCCCTTCCCTTTCAGCGTGTATGTGTCCCTAGGTCTGAAGTCGGTCTCTTGTATACAGCGTATATGTGGGTCTTGTTTTTGTATCCATTCAGCCAGTCTGTGTATTTTGGTTGGAGCATTTAATCCGTTTACATTTTCGGTAGTTATTGATATGTATGTTCCTATTACCATTTTCTTAATTGTTTTGGGTTTGTTTTTGTATGTCTTTTCCTTCTCTTGTGTTTCCTGCCTAGAGAAGTTCCTTTAGCATTTGTTGTAAAACTGGTTTGGTGATGCTGAATTCTCTTAGCTTTTGCTTGTCTGTAAAGCTTTTAATTTCTCTGTCGAATCTGAATGTGATCCTTTGTGGGTAGAGTAATCTTCATTGTAGGTTTTTCCCTTTCATCACTTTAATATGTCCTGCCATTCCCTTCTGGAGTGCAGAGTTTCTGTTGAAAGATCAGCTTTTAACCTTATGGGGATTTCCTTGTATGTTATTTGTTGCTTTTCCCTTGCTGTTTTTAATATATTTTCTTTGTATTCAGTTTTTGATAGTTTGATTAATATGTGTCTTAGCATGCTTCTCCTGGATTTATCCTATATGGGACTCTCTGCACCTCCTGGACTTGATTGACTGTTTCCTTTTCCGTGTTAGGGAAGTTTTCAACTGTAATCTCTTTACATATTTTCTCAGACCCTTTCTTTTTCTCTTCTTCTTCTGAGTCCCCTATAATTTGGATGTTGATGTGTTTAATGTTGTCCCAGACGTCTCTGAGACTGTCCTCAATTCTTTTCATTCTTTTTTCTTTATTCTGCTCTGCCGTATTTATTTCCACCAGTTTATCTTCCAGGTCACTTATCCATTCTTCTGCCTCACTTATTCTGCTATTTATTCCGTTTATAGAATTTTTAATTTCATTTATTGTGTTGTTCATCACTGTTTGCTCTTTCGTTCTTCTAGGTCCTTGTTAACCATTTCTTGTATTTTGTCCATTCTATTTCCAAAATTTTGGATCATCTTTACTCTCTTACTGTGAATTCTTTTTCAGGTAGACTGCCTATTTCCTCTTCATTTGTTTGTTCTGGTGGGTTTTTATCTTGCTCCTTCACCTGCTGCATATTTCTCTGTCTTCTCATTTTGTTTAACTTACTGTGCTTGGGGTCTCCTCATTGCAGGCTCTAGGTTCATAGTTCCCATTATTTTTGGTGTCTGCCCCCAGTGGGTGAAATTGGTTCAGTGGCTTTTGTAGGCTTCCTGGTGGAGGGAACTGGTGCCTGTGTTCTGGTGGGTAGGGCTGATCGTGTGTTTCTGCTGGGCAGGGCTGTGTCCAGTAGTGTGTTTTGGCATGTCTGTGAACTTAGTATGATTTTAGGCAACCTCTGTGCTAATGGGTGGGTTTGTGTTCCTGTTTTCCTAGTTGTTTGGCATGAGGCATCCAGCCCTGGAGTTTGCTTGCCATTGTGTGGAGCTGGGTCTTAGCATTGGGATGGAGATCTCTGGGAGAGCTCTCGCTGATTGATATTATGTGGGGCTGGGAGGTCTCTGGTGGACCAGTGTCCTGAACTTGGCTCTCCCACCTCAGAGGCTGAGGCCTGACACATGGCTGGAGCACCAATACCCTGTCAGCCACATAGCTCCAAACTCCGGAACTCCACACTCTGCAGCTAGCCCTTTGGATGTGCCAAAACCTACAAATTTTATAAGTTGTGCTTTTAAGTTTTTCCTTCCTAAGTGTCTGTATTGGGCAATGGCCGGGGGTAGACTGGGGAGAAATGTGAATGGTTAAGTGTTGAAGTTTGAGCAAATTGTGTTCCAGTTGGTAGGCTGACCTCTTTGATTACTGTCTTTTCCACTGGTGGCTTTCAAACTTTATTGACCCAGCCCTGATGAAGTAGGTTCTCTTTGTTTTATATGGTGTCAGCATGACAGTTTCTTCCTCTTAGCTCATTAAATTTTGGATTCCCTCTGTAAAACTTGGGCTCAGGTGTTTGGATCTTCTGTCCAGGCCAAGGGAAAAGTTTTTCTACCAGTCTCCAAAACGTCACTAAGGGGGAACAGAAAATTGCTAGAGCTATGTATATTATTCATTTCAACCACAAAGAAACTCTCCTCGAGGCAGCAAGTGAGTCAACAGAGAATATCCCGTTGCCGCCTCCTTGTCCAATTCAGGTCTCAAAGTGGCTGACCGTGCTGGCTGTGGCTAGGCAACCGTCTGAGTCTTACCTGCCGTGTTAGCTTTCTTTATCTTCTTGAGAATCATACTTTATTCAGTTTCAGCATTCTTTTCTAATACGTAGGTTTATTAGATATTAAGAGTTGAGAGAAGAACTTCTACAATAAAAAAATAAAGGATTATCAATTGTCACTTGAGGGCAAACACAGTGTGACAGCTGACCCCCATTGACTGAGAGTGTATTACTTGTCTAGTAATATAAATATAATTGCTGTTGGATAAATACCAGTAACTCCATGAGCAGTGAGGAACCAGCAAAGATTTTGAGAGATCGTGACCAGAATCGTATTTGGAGAATATTAATCTAGCCCCTTTAGGAAAGGTGAATAAGCAGTGAGAGAAACAAATAATTCAAGATGTCATTCAGTCATTCAAGGCAAGAAATGACGGGGTAGAGTGGCAATATTACAGAAACATAGGTGGGAAAAATTAAGAGAAACAAACATCTTACACTACAAATGCAAACTTTGAATGCAGGGTAGGGAGTATATGAGGGTTTTTTTTGTTTGTTTTTGTTTTGAGGCCAGTTTGGATTAGTCTGGCTAATTTTTTTTAGTTTTAGAGAAACCAAGAAAAGAGGATTCCTTAATGAACAGAGAATGCAATGTACAATATAATCAGAAATCTATTTAAAATTTTAAGTGAATGGACTGGGTTTTATTTCTGCGAAGTATCCACTTTTTCCTGCTTGCAAATGTAATCAGATATGACGAGGATAAAATTATCTGTTAATGTTGAGAGTACAGAATCTGAATAACTTATCCAAAAGATTCATGTTGATTTTGACTGTAAAACATTAAAGTAACTTACTGATGTGAACACTTATGTCACACAACAGGTCACTTAATGGAAAAATCATCATCAAATAACTACATAAGTCTGAACCAGCACAGTTTGCATGTATTGTGTTTTAATTTTTCATGAAAGCTTTACATCTAAAAATATGAAAAACCATAAATTAAAATTAGTCATGAAAAGTACCTCTGAATTATCTGTAGCCCCTCTATCATTATCTATACCTATACCCTGACTTGCTTTATGGCATTTATTACAGTGTGACATAATATTAATTCCTTTGTTTTCTGTTTGTTTTTCTAGCAAATTTTCTCTGTCAGGGGAGCGGAGTTGTTTGTATTGTGTTTCCTGTATTCCCACCACATAAAACAGTAACTGACCCACAGTACTTTCAAAATAAATACTGGATGAATGAATGATTGAATGAATGAATGGGATTGTAATTTGTGTCTCTTGCATTATCATCAAAAGTTCCAGGAAGATGAAATAAGTGATTCAGATTCCCGAGGGCTATGATTTATTTTATGAAGAGCTGTGATACCTTTAATTTTATATTCTTCTTCCAGTCTGAAGTGAACAAAAGAACCCTACTTATTATCTATTGTGTTGGGTATCCTAGGAGTAAATTTTACGATTGATTTTGCTCTGTTGAAATGCACAAAGTAACTTAAAATTTCCCAAATCAGCAATGATTCATTAATATTTTCCTCCTTCTGTTTGCTTTGCCCTCTTAATAACTACCTTCTAAATTAAATAAAGAGCAAAAATAACTGAGTATTGTTGATAACTGATATTTCATTTGTGCTTGGCTAAAAGATAGTCAGTACACATATGCATAATGTTACAGGCTTTGAACACTAAAATGAATGGATTTGGAATGCAGCTTCTGTTTCATTCAATATATTAAGGAATTTTACTTGTTTGTGTGTCAACCAAGCTATCCCCTATTGTCCTATTTATATTTCACATTTATCCCTAAAAATGACACTTACATAGAGGCAGACATCTGGGAACAGAGTCAAAGCAAGTATATTGGTCTTGTGTTGCTATGTAACCTGATTCCCCTAGTCAGCATCTTCCTGAGGTGGGCCTTGTGGGGCAGCCATAAGTATGGTTCTGTTGTCTCTTGGTTAACACATAGATTAGGTTTTCTTTTGTGGTCATTTTTATTCGCAAATCAGTCTTCAATGCTGTTTCATATTTCCTCTGATTTACAGTGTAATTATCTCTCTCTAACTGGCCTTCTCATTGACAATGAGCATCCTTGCTTTTGACACCTTCCTATGAAGAGCTGATTTTTTTTTCTCTAGAATCATTTATCATTTGTTAAAGATACAAGGCAATTGCAAAACATTCAGTGTTCATCTAAGTCCCGAGTACAAGGTGTCATGAGACAAGACAGGCGAGGTACCTGATCTTGGTACCTTTGCCTCGATCTTCCTCCTCATCCTGGCCTTCATTAACTTACAGTTTGACTATTACAGTTGTCCTTCATGCCTCCTGTATCTCTGTCCCAAATTCTCTATGTCTGGCACATAGTGGCTGCTTGGAAAATATTTGGTTAATTTTGTCCAATTAAAACTATTCTTCAGGGACTTCCCTGGTGGTGCAGTGGTTAGGACTCTGCACTCCCAATGCAGTGGTCCTGGGTTTGATCCCTGGTTGGGGAACTAGATCCCACATGTATGTTGCAACTAAGAGTTCGCATGCCACAACTAAGGAGCCCACCTGCTGCAACTAAGACCCGATGCAACCAAATAAATAAATAAAACTAAATATGAAAAAACCGACTATTCTTCACATATTGCCATATTCGCAGCTCAGAGATCGTATCTCTGCTATTTATTATTTGATGCTATATTTCTTACTTCCAGCCTTGTTCACCTCACACTTCTTAAGAGACTTCAATCAAATTGGATTACATTCTATTCCATGTACATTTTGGTGCAGTTCTGCCCTCCTTCATATTCAAACACTACACCATCAAAGCCCGGCTAAGTGCTACTTATTTTTATTTATTTTATTTTTTTGAAGCCTTCTCATAGCTCCCTAGCTGGCAGTATTTGTGCCCAAATCTGATTTCTATAGTGTTGTATTTGTGCCTCCATGATGCCCTGTAATGTGAATATTTGTGTACAGATCTGGTTTACACATTAGGCTAAGTAAGCCTCCTGAGGGCAGGGCCACATTTGATACTTTATATTCCCTGAAGTAAGAGTTCCCTATTACTGAACTTTGAAGAATTGTTTGCTAATTGAATAAATGGCCTATTAGTATATGAGACACAAATCTTCTCATAATCTTATTTTCTCATACATTTTTTCCTTCTGAATGGTTGTATCGAATTCAGAGCTAAGTAGGCCAACTTATTAAATTCTAATCACTTGGTTGAACAAAAGCTGACTTCATAAATCATAGTTTAATAGCTTGTCTACAGTTTCTTTAGGGTTTTGCAGCTGTGTGGTAATACTTGTTTAGCCAGTCAGTTTAATTACTGAAATTATACAGCTGGTAGCAAGGGTAGTAAATGGCCTCTTTGTTTTGGGTCACAACGACTCATCTCAGGAATTTCTGTGTGGAGATTTCTATGATACCACCATATTTAATGATATTTCCCATGGTCACTGATATCAAAGAAATCATTTGGGAATTTCCTAATCGTTAATTTTATATTCAGGCTTATGTTTTGTTGTTCATATGAAAGGAAGGGGTGTGGGTGTATGAGTTTCATAATGGCCCTCCATAGTTTAGATGTACAGTCATATTTCAGATCTTTTTAATCTTTTTGTCATGGATTCACTCAGTTGGCAGAATTTCTAACTCCTCTAAATAATGTGTATCTATTTTTATCAGAAGCTGAGATTTTAAATTTAAGGAATGCTTTGTTATAAAGTGATAGAAGAAAGCATATTGAGAAAAGAAAACTATAGGATTTAAAAATAACCGCAGGATTTATTTTATAACCCCAAACTTCTCATTAATAACTTTGAACAAGGCCATATGTCTTTACTGTTTTTTTTTTCCCCTCACTGGACCTTTTTGCTCTAAACTCTTAACAAGGAACCTCTGAGAAAAATCCCCGTTCTTAGGTCAAGGCCCCTCTAGGTCAAACAAGCAAAAAAGGGGTCAAAACTTTCATTCTTTGGTTACTAGAATGTTTCCTGGAGTAGTTAAATCATCTACTCCTTAAATATAAAATTGGTGGATGTGATTTATTCAAGCAGTTTGAATTCAAGGGATAGCACTATGTACATAATGGAAGTGCGTGGTTGGAATCTAGCATTGAGTTTTTAGAGGTTTGGTGAGCTAATTTTGTCTATGATGTCCCAATCCCTGAGTGTCTGGTCAAGAGATGTGCTTGGAAAATAGAACACCTACCATGTGGTAATAAAGTAGTTTGCCTGTTCTTGCCCCTTCATCCCTTTCCATTCCCAACAAGCAGGCTACACTCAGCTGACTTTGTTAATAGGTGGGACCTCAGTGGCATACTCTCTAATTTAAGGCAGTAAAATAAGCACACAGCCTATGCTGCTTCTGGTGCAAACGGTCTATACCTGCTACCGGAAGTGCTGGCTCTCATTTGGCCAAAGAAGAAAACACCTAGAGTTCTTGATAATACATCCCATTTCTCTATTATTAACAAGTACCATATAGTTTGTAGAGAGGAAGCAAATTATAGCCATCCTAATAGATGTGATGTGATATCCCACTGAAATTTTGATTTGCATTTCTCTAATGGCTAATGATCTAGAACATATTTTCATGGATTTATTGCCCATTTCTTGGGAGAAATGTCTATTCAAATCCTTCTCTTATTGTCTCATTGATTATTTGTAATTTCAATGTCCAGTCATGAGTTCTTTATGTATTCTGGATACTATACACTTATCAGTTGTATCTTTTTCAACTATTTTCACTCATTCTGTAGATTGTTTTTTCACTTTCTTGATAGTGGCCTTGGAAGGAAACATCTTTTTAGCTTTTAGATGTCACTTTATCTATTTGATTTTTTTCTTTTGGCTGTGCTTTCAGGATCATACCTAGTAAATCATTGCCTAATCCATGGTCATGAAGGTTTACACCTATGTTTACTTCTAAGATTACTTTTATAGATTTAGTGCTTATATTAAGTTTTTGATTCATTTTGAGATAAATTTTTGTATATGGTGCAAGGTAAGAGTCCAACTTCATTCTTTTTGATGTGGATATCCATTTGTCACCTCATTATTTGTTGAAGTATTATTCTTTCCCCATTGAATTATCTTGGAATTGTTGAAAATCAGTTTACCATATATGTGACAGTTTATTTCTGATCAGTAATTTCTATTCCATTGATCTATTTGTATCTATATCTACCTGCCTACCTAGATATAGATGCATCTCCTTACACAAATGCCACAGTATCTTGACTACTATAGCCTTGTAGTAAGTTTTGAAATTTGGAAGTATGAGTTCTCTAATATGTTCTTTTTTCAAGATTGTTTTGGCAATTCTGAGTTCCTTGCATTTCCATATGAATTTTATGATCAGCTTGTCACTTTCTACAAAGAATCTACCTTAGATTTTGGTAAGGGTTTTGTTAAATCTGTAGATCAGTTGGGGAAGTGTTGCTATCTTAACAGTAGTAAGTCTGATCCATGAACATGGGATGTTTTTCTATTTATGTCTTCGGCAATTTCTTTCAGTGATTTATAATTTTCAGTGTTTGCCTCGCACTTATTTTGTTAAATTTTTAAGTATTCTATTTTATATTATTGTAAACGGAATTGTTTTCTGAACTTCATTTTTCAATTTTTTTTTACTAGTTTTTAGAAATACATTTGATTTTTCTATATTGAACTTGTTTCTTGAAATCCTGCTGCACTTGTTTATTAGTTTTAACTTTTTTCCCTAAGGATTTTGTATATACAAGTACACGACATTTGTAAAGAAAGATAATTTTAATTACTCCTTTCTAGTATGGATGCCTTTAACTTTTTCTTCCTTAATTTCCCTGGCTATAACCTCCAGTACAATGTTGAATAGAAATGGTGGGCACAAACATCTTTATCTTGTTCCTGATCATAGGGAGATAGCTTTTATTCTTTAACAATTAGTGTGATGTTATCTTTGGGTTTTTTGTAGATGACCTTTTCTACAGGTCAGGTTGAGGATGTTCTTTTCTATTTCTATCTTGTTTTTATTATGAAAAAGTATTGGGTTTTGTCAAATAATTTTTCTTCATCTGTTTAAATTATATGGTTCTTGTTCTTTCAGTATGCTGTATTATACTGCTTTTGTTATATGGATATTAAAATACTCAATTCCCGAATTAAATCTCACTTCGTCATGGTATATAATTCTTTTTAATTGTTGCTGAATTTGGTTTGCTACTGTTTAGTTTTTGATTTTTTTTTCTTTACATATATTCAAAAGGCACATTGGTCTGGAGTTTGGTTTTCTTGTGATGCCTTTGGTTTTTGTATAAGGGTTTTATGGACTAAATGTTACATCCAAAAGTCTTGTATTGAAACATTACCCCCTCATGTGATGGCTTTAAGGAGGTAGAGCCTTTGGGAGATAATTGGGATTAGATAAAGTCATCAGGGTGAAGTCCTCATGAATGGGACTGATGCCCTTGTAAGAGTCACCAGTGACCTTCCTTGGCCCCTCTACTCTGCCAAGTGAGCATACAGTGAGAAGTTGGTGGTCTGTAAGCCAAAGCAGGGATCTCACTAGAAGCAGCCAGCTATTTTGGCACCCTGATCTTGGGCTTCCAGCCTCCAAAGCTGTGAGAAATTTCTGCTGTATGTAATTTACCCAGTCTGGTAAATTACATTCCCACCAACAGTGCCAGAGGGTTCCCCTTTTCTCCACACCCTCTCCAGCATTTATTGTTTGTAGATTTTTTGAGGATGGCCATTCTGACTGGTGTGAGGTGATACTTCTTGTAGTTTTGATTTGCATTTCTCTGATAATTAGTGATGTTGAGCATCTTTTCATGTGTTTGTTGGCCATCTGTATCTTATTGATTTTTTAATGCAGTCTTACTGTGCTCATACAGCATATGTCCTATGACATTTTTCCTTTAAAATGTAGAGTCTTGTTTATGGCTTATCTAGTCTAATATTATATTGCTCTTATATGAAGTTTGTCTGCTCTAGCGCCCAGGTCTCAAATCCTAAAGATTAGATAAAATAAACTTAGTTTTACTCTCTGCAGAGATGTTGCTCTGCTATTACTTTATTATCCAAACACTTAGCTTTTACTTGTTTGAAGTTTTCCATTTTAGAACGGGAACTAGTTTTACTTTTACAAAACTAAAAGGGACATCAACTGTCCCCTCAATCCCAGAACAAAGGGGTTACCTTCTCTCAAAGGTGAATCCATACTACCGTTTCTAGAGAAAGAGGAAAGAAACAGTAAAAACATAGTGCTATGTCTTTAAAATGGCAATTCTCTCCTAGATTAAAAAAACTAGAATCCTGTCATTCCAAGGCACCATGTTTGATATTCATCTAAGTCATATCATCATGGAATGTTTAGAAAAAGAAGGAATCTTAGAAATACTTAGATAACTGATAATAATTAGATCAACTAATCTTTTTGTTGAATAAATTGAGACTTTTTAAAAAAGTTAATTAATTTACTTATTTATTTATTTTTGGCTGTATTGGGTCTTCGTTTCCGTGCGAGGGCTTTCTCTAGTTGCGGCAGGCGGGGGCCACTCTTCATTGCGGTGCGCGGGCCTCTCACTATCGCGGCCTCTCCTGTTGCGGAGTACAGGCTCCAGATGCGCAGGCTCAGTAGTTGTGGCTCAGGGGCTTAGTTGCTTCGCGGCATGTGGGATCTTCACAGATCAGGGCTCGAACCCGTGTCCCCTGCATTGGCAGGCAGACTCTAAACCACTGCGCCACCAGGGAAGCCCATAAATTGAGACTTTTTAAGTTAAAAAGTCAAGTGACTTGCCTAAACTTGTGATGAATATCAGGGACTTATTAGAACTCAGGATACATATTCACACTCTGGCACTCACCCACATACATTCACGCACACTCACACAGACCCTTGATCCAACATATTGGAGATGTTTGTCCTACTTGAATTACAAAGAGAATTTGATTAATGATGAAAGAAAGAGTGCAAATAACAGAAACCATTTCCTGTTTCCTCAAGCTAACTCTGGGCTTTTTGTTCATCTTAACCTGCTTACTCTTGCCCTTTCAGTTAACGTCTGTTGGTCAAAATTGTATTAAAAGCCCTTCTTACAAAGCCTAATAACTAAAATTCAGCAATACTTATTCAAGCTTTATGCTAAGTATAAATCTAAATATTTCACTTGTCATTTAAAATAAATAATCCTTACGCCGACCCTGAGTCCTCAGCAGTGTGGTTATGGATAGTTGTTGCCCCTCCGCCAACAACTAAGTATTTAACTCCTCACCCCGACTTGCAGGAAAGGTAGTTGGAATGTCTGTATCCACCTATGTATCAGTGGCCAGTCTGTGAACTGAAATTTTGTTTGAACACTGTACTTGTGTCCTTAACCATCGTGTAAATAATATATTCACGACGACTTCTCCCTTAAAAAAACAGAAAACAAAAAAATAAAAAACACTTTGAGGTATGCACTATTATTCTTACATTACAAATGAGAAAACTGAGGCCCAATAAGGCTAAGTAATCTTCCCATGATCATACAGTTAGCATTGGATTGGGGCCCAGATTGGTCTGACCCCAAAGTATGTACTGCTTTTTGCTATAGACCATATGCTGAATATGAGTTTAGAGGCCTGTACCGCATCCTTGACACATTAGTCGTCTTTGATTGGAATGTCATGTAAGCATCTAAAAGACTTATTTTTTTTTCTTGGGCTTTATCATTTTATCTTATCCAACATTAGCTCTGAGTATTTTTATGAAATATTGTGATTAATTAAGTTTGTTCCCAAACTAAACATTTCTCAATGTATTACTTCGCTAGGGTTAACAAAAAGCATCACAAACTGGATGGCTTAAACAATACAAATTTATTTTTTGACATTTCTGGAGGCTAGAATTCTAGAATAAGGGTGTGGGCAGCGTTCGTTCCTTCGGAGCCAACTAGAGTTCATATAGTTCATACTGTACTTGTTTATGGTGACAGCTCCCTTCCTAGAACAGGTCCTCTGTCTACATTCTTCAGGCACTTTAGGGGGAAAGTCAAAGCCTAAAATAATGCTCATGCTAAAGAGACAAAATTTGGGGTGACAAATTTTGCTCCCCTGCAGTAGAATCCTAGTTTTTCTCATCTAAAATGCACCCCAATATGTATATGTTCCTCCGAAAATGCAGAGCTCTGATTTAACCACAGTATACTAGCTGTGATCTTACTAGTCACAAGAACAGTGAGATTATTAGTTCGGTGATCTGGGACCTGGTTTTCTAGTGTTGTGGATGTTCACAATTGAATTTAAATAGAGAACACTATTGGATGTTGTGATTGACTCTGTGATCAGGCAACCTCTCTGGTGTTTTTCAGGAAAACTGCCGTCCGGCAAGGAGTCTCCTCCATTCTGCCTTATTGTAACTGACCAAAAATCTATTTCATGCAAGCC
Source organism: Neophocaena asiaeorientalis asiaeorientalis (assembly GCF_003031525.2). Classification (NCBI taxonomy): domain Eukaryota; kingdom Metazoa; phylum Chordata; class Mammalia; order Artiodactyla; family Phocoenidae; genus Neophocaena; species Neophocaena asiaeorientalis. The sequence continues at coordinate 287,817 of NW_020174032.1, read as the reverse complement.
ATCTAAAGGTAAGACTTTCATTTATCTTTCTTAGAGTTTATCTGTTGATTTTATTCAGCCTTGCATTCTGGGGAGTCAGGATCATTGAGGATCTTCATTGTGTTATCACTCTATCCAGCAAGCCATTGTGGCATCTCTGTGGCATAATAAGTGCCTTTTTAATATCATTTTCTCAGTCAAAATACGTAAACTCACTGTATTTGACTTACTCAACTTTATTTCTCAGTATATTTTACCCCACTGCTCAAGTCAGACTTATACTTGGAATACCCACCCATTTCCCCCTCTGTATATTCAAAACATTAACTCCTAGTCTTGTTACCAAGGCTCTTGCCCCAGAATCATACCCCTTCCCCTCCCTGGAATGGAAACCAACTGCTCTTATGTAAGTTTCAGGACGAAGCTGCAACTAATTTGGTAACGGTCCTATTTTCACCAACTAATAAAGACTATCCTTATTTTGCTTTATGCATTCTAAATGGAGGCATGATTTCATGCAATTTAACTTTTAACTCTTATTTTAGTCTGGCATACCAAGGTTGTCTGTAACCAGTAGAAGGACAAGGGCTAAGTCTTACGATTGTGGATGGACCCATGGTACCAAGCATACTTCTTGTTAGATTGTAGGTGGCTTGAATATTTCTTGTTTAAAGTTCTAGGATGTCTGGGACTGTAAGCAAAGTTTTCCTTTGCAATTGTATCCTCAATGCTGAATACAGTGCCTGGCAAATAGTAAGCAGTCAGTATATGTTCAGTGAATGAATGAATGGAGGTAGGATGAACAGTATGGGTGAAAACCCTAATCAAAGTCAGCTACTAAGAGCCAGAATTCATGTACACATTCATCCAATCATCCACCAAACATTTACTGGGTGTCTACATGCCAGGTACTATTCTTGGTACTGGGTTTATATTGGAAATTAGAGCGACAAGTTCCCTGCCTTTAGAGGACTTACCTTCTATTGGAGAGACAGAAAACAGTGAACCAATAATCAGATAAATTATTTCAGATACAGACATGTGCCCAAGAAGGAAATAGTGTTTGCAGGGTGATGATCTTAATGTGATGGGACTACTCACCAGCCAGTTTCATCTGCAGACAAGGCTATGTGTGAAATGACAGCAAGGGTCTTCAAGCCCACTCCTTGGCCTTCCAAAAAACAAGTGCTATACAAATCCTCAGCTTGAGATTCTTCTCTCTAATCATCTGAACTAACTACTTGTAGTGGGTTGAATAATGTTCTTCAAAGATACGTTCACCTGGAACTTCAGAACGTTACCTTATTTGGAAATAGGATCTTTGCACATGTGCTTAAGGTGAGGTCACACTGGAACTTCAGAACGTGACCTTATTTGGAGATAGGAGCTTTGCACGTGTGCTTAAGGTGAGGTCACACTGGAACTTCAGAATGTGACCTTATTTGGAGATAGGAGCTTTGCACGTGTGCTTAAGGTGAGGTCACACTGGAACTTCAGAATGTGACCTTATTTGGAGATAGGAGCTTTGCACGTGTGCTTAAGGTGAGGTCACACTGGACCTGCAGAACGTGACCTTATTTGGAGATAGGAGCTTTGCACGTGTGCTTAAGGTGAGGTCACACTGGATTAGGGTGCTTCTAGTCCAGTGACTGGTATCCTTTTAAGAAGAGGGAAATTTGGACACAGACACATGCAGAGGAGACCACGCTATGAAGACACAGACACACAGGAGGAAAGCTGTGTGACAACTAAGGCAGAGATGGGAGTGCTGTAAGCCAAGGAATGCCAGTTTGACTGGTGGCAGTCATGAGAGCCAGGAAGAGGCAGGAATACCTCTTCCCTGGAGCCTTCAGAGAGAGCAAGACCCTACTCGTGTGTTGACTTCTTATGTCCAGCCCTCAAAACTATGAGAGAATGATCTCCTATTGTTTCAAACTACCTAGTCGGTGGTACTACTTTGTTAGGGCAGCCTAGGAAACTCCTACATTGCCCAGGTCCAGGAAGTGTCTTCCTTCGAAGTGTTTTCCTGTTGTCACACTAATTACTAGGCTGGTTTATAGAAAAATAGGGAGAGTGGCTGTCATTTGCATGTTTAAGAGTTTCTGTAGGAGGTGATACTCTTCACAATTCTGTGTGCCAGGGCTTCCACCAATTCTATTGAAGAACTCCTGTGGATAAAAGTTGGAAAGTTCAAATAAACCTAGGTCAAATCTTAGATCATAAGGCATTAAAAGACCTAAGAATGTTATTTTGCAGGTTTATACCTTTACAGTCAAGAAGGGCTAGGAATTTTAGCATAAATTAACAGAATTACATAGAGCCCACTTGAGAGTCTTTCAAGTGCACGGAAATGAGGAGGTAGCAACATGATACCGTGGCTTTGGAGCTAAGAAACCTGGCTTGAACCTGGAATCTCAGTTCCTCTCCCTTCTCACTGTGTGATCTAGGTCAAGGCACATAATGGCTCTGAGCCTCCATTTACTCAGCTACAGAATAGGAATGATGACGCTGCCCCTTGGGGGTTTTATTAAGAGTTGAGATGATGTAACACAGTACTTAGCAACGTGCCCGGCCGATATTTACACCCTCCGTCAACAGCTGTTATTACACTAGGTTAAACAAAACCCCAGAAGTATAGAAATATCTGTTTCAGAAAGGTAAAATCAATTTGGGAAATAATTTAGGCTGTAAAGGGCAAAGGCAGAACTAATTCTCAACCGTCTTCATTTAATGCCATCTACAAAGTTAGACTTTCAAGAGTTTCTTCCTCAGGTCTTTAAATTTCTTATAACATTACTTGTTGGAATTGCTCCCAGTAGCTCTGTTGAATGTTTAATATACAGTTTCATGTTCACTTTATCCAGTTTTGTTTCGAATCTAGTCTGTTCACCTTAGAGAGTTGACCACTCATTTTCAGTTCCCTGGCGTTGGTATCTGCCATGAGCATCTATTTGTGCGGTTTGAGGCGGAATCTACCACTAAGCTAAAAGTGGGGGTTAGCTCGATCTCTGTTCTAATTTTGAAGGTCAGAGTTCTCTCTTCAACCTGGCGCCATGGCAGGGGACCAGAGCATTGAGGCAAAGGGCGGCGGGAGAGGCTGATCCTAGCATCACTGCCGGCTGTAGTGCTCATTTCCTTTCCTGCTTACCAGTGACACTACGTCCCAGTGCGTGAGCATCTGGGCATTTTGCACAAACGTCTCAAGCTGCCTTCTCCCTGCAGATGCTCTCCTCACAGTGTTGCCTTTGAAGTCAGGCGGCCAGCAATCTTCAGCAGAGAGGGAGCAAGCAAATTGCAGCAGTTGGGACAGTTTGTTTTGCATCCTGTGTGCTCATTGGGGGAGCTTTTAGATCTCTGAGGCCACGAAAGAAGGTCTGCATTCAAACACCTCACCACTGACTTGGGGAGGAACGTTAATTAATATGACGCCGGCATCAAACATTCATAGCAAGGGGCAGGATATCATAGGGCATTGATTTTCAAGACCCCTGGGAGCCCCTGAAGTCTTTTTAGGGTGTCAGCAAAGTAAACCTTTTTCATAACACTAAAATCTTCTCTAGCTTTGGCATCCTCTTTCTTTCATGAGCATAGAGCGGAGTATTCCAAAGGCTACGTGACAGGTGATTTTGCGATGGGCTGAATGCAGAAGCAGATATGGAAGTCCACCCTTAAAGAGATTTCTAACACTGTAAAGCCCTGCTACCCTCCTCATTAACTTACTTCTGGAAAATGGAATTATTTTATAAAAAATGTTATTTATGTTTGTATGTAATGGTTTCATTATTACTCTTTCAATTAAGCTTTTTACTTTTATATAATTTATTATAGATTCACACGCAGTAGTAAGAAATAATACAGAGAGGTCATGTATATTCTTTGCTCAGTTTACCCCAAGGGCAACATCTTGTAAAACTGCTGTACCATAGCACAGTCAGGTATTGACCTTGATCCAATCAAGAACAGATGGAACAATTCCATCCTCTGGAGGATATGTGGCCCTTTATTAGCCACACCCACTCCTCCCCACCACCATAGCACCTGGCAGCCAGGGACCTGTTCTCAATTTCTATAATTCTGTTATTTAAATGAATTAATACATAAATACATTGACTTTTTATCAGTTTTGCTCCTTATACAGAACATTTCGATAGATATAACTCGCAATAACAAAAGGTCTTTGGGATGTGCAGTAATTTTTAAGAGTATAAAAAGATCCTAAGACCAAAATGTTTGAGAGACACCAGGGTCATGGTTAGGATCACCAGCTTCTAGTTGTGAGTTGGACAAGTACTAAGCCTTTATGTCTATCGGTTTCTTCATCTGTAAAATGGGGAAAGCCTCATCAGAACATTAGGATTCAGTGAGTTCATGCATATAAAGCACCTCGAGCAATGCGTGGCACATGGCGATTACTATATAAGAGTTCGGGGTTATTTTTGTCGGGTGCCTACGTCTAGCCTTGGTTGTGGATGAAAAGGGCCAACTGAGGACACAAGCAGCTCTGCCCGTTGACCCCACGTTTGGAATATTATTTGCCCCTATTCTCTCTCCACGTCTAGATCCCACCTCTCATCAGTGATGGGCCAAATTCTTTACCTCTTCCACTCAGTGTTTGTTGAACACCTTTGCACTCTCTGAAAACCTGGGTCACTCATTTGTGGCCCTTATACCTGCTTGCATTTAATCACATGCCGTATTAGCTGAGTCTCTGTTATAGCATGAGTCTCTGTTATATAGTGTGTCTTGACAGCACATCGGGATTGTGAGAGTCTGAGACTGTCTTGTAGGGTCTCCTCTATTCTTAATGCTCTGCACGTAAGGGATGCTTAGGATATGCCCTTTTACATGAGTGAGCTATATGCCAAAATATAAGAACTGTATTAATCCTATGCCTAAGCATTATATGTGATAAAGTATTTCCAGATTGAGGAATCCACCAAACTCTCTGTACTCTGTTTCTTGTTTTGTTTTGTTTTAATTACTTGAGGTATTTTTAGTTTTAATTTTATATTGGAGTAGAGTTGATTAACCGTGTTGTTGTGTTAATTTCAGGTGTACAGCAAAGTGATTCAGTTATGCATATACATGTATCTTTTCTTTTTCAAATTCTTTTCCCATTTATATTATTACAGACTATTGAGCAGAGTTCCCTGTGCTATACAGTAGGTCCTTGTTGGTTATCTATTTTAAAAGAGATAACTGTACTTTTTAAGATAACCTGTGAAATTACTTACTACCAAGCAAGGTCTAAGAATGACAGATTGATGAAAGAAATTACAGATTCATAGTGATATCAACTCATTTATTGATATCAGTTGGAAATAAGGATATTCTTTTTATTCTTTCATAAATGCACAGTTATTTCACAAAACCCTTGCAAAGTACGTTTCTGTATTTGGGAATTCTTATTTCTGTATTTGGGAATTCTTCACACCTGAAATGTGGAAATTTGAAACAATTGTGCAGAACACAAGGACAACGTAAATATACAGTGACAAAAAATGTCTGATGCAGCAACAGCCCTAAATAGTAAAGGGTTGGCATGTGCCGAGACCCTGGGTTATGAGAGGCTTCTGGGCTTGGTGCCAGGGTTAAACCTGAGACCAAGGGTGATTGTGTGGTCTGATAGCTCATTTTAGTTGGTCTGTAAATACCACAGACCTCCCGACTCCAGTGCTTCCAAAGTTAAACTACAATAACAGCACAATGGTCTATAACATCAGTTATAGTTAGAAAAGCAGGATCAAGTGACAGTCATGTTTGCACTGCCCTGTTATCCAAACCATGAGAACAAAATCCTTGGAAACTTGCTAAAATGGCATACTTGCGCTCAGTGTTGATAAAATAATGTTATCTTTCTCTGTTTTCTCCTTTTTCTACTCATTCAGTGATATGTGGGTATTTTCTCCCTGTGCTGTCTCACCCAGCACCTGCCATAAATCTTTACAATAGCATGTGTCACACTGCTGTACTTACTAGTTTCTGTGTTTTCTTTTCCCAGGACTGATCAGTAGGAGTTCTGTAGGAGTTGTTCCACGTGTGGATGTATTTCTGGTGTATCCGTGAGGAGGAAGGCGATCTCCGCGTCTTACTCTTCCGCCATCTTCAAGGTCCCCCCCAGGTAAACTTTTAAAAATCTGATTTAAGCTCTGGATTCAAGCCGCAGGAAGTGTAGCAGCATATAGTGGTAGTTTACGCATATAGACTCTGGAGACACACTGCCTGAGTTTGAATCACAGCTCTGCCACTTAGTGGCTGTGTGGCCTTGGAAAAGTTGCTTAACCTCTCTGTGCCTCAGTTCCCTCTTTGGCAATATGTGCATGATAATAATAGGAAATACTCGGTAGAGTTTTTGTCAGTTTGAAATGAGTTAATATAAATCACTTAGAACAGGACCTAACCAATAGTGGGCATGAATGAATGAATGAATGGACGAATACATATGAATGCAGAATTTTGCCTGCAATTTCCAAGTGTTGGTTGACCGCCGCCTCCCCAACTACAGATCCTGGATCCCAAATAATCTGCCTTTGCTTTTGACTGAGTGCCTTTAGGAAAGGAGATGTGACTTATCCATGAGTATCTTCCGCATTGAACCTGGAACACAGGAGACTTTCAATAAGTTCCAAATATAAATGCAGCATATTTTTTTCCTTCCCTCTAAGTCTCATAGTTCAGGGGGCCTGTTACCTATCACATGAAAGGATATTGGCCAAATGCTGAGGCTTCCTAGCATTCTTCAAACGCAGTGCTCTACAGGAGGCTGAGCCCCCGTCTAGTGTTAATTATTACTGTTACTAGTAGTATAACTATTGGTAGTAATTGGATCAATAATAACAACTAAATAGTACATGCTTACCTCATGCCATCCATCTACTAGGTACTATATAGACATGGATTTTAATAATTTTACATACTAATTTAGTAATTACTCTCTGAGCACTTACATTGTGCTTGGATTATATTTTTTAATCCACAACAGGGAGGTGTCATTGGTATTCCATTTTGAGTGTTTACAACGTTTTTTTTTTTTTTTTGCTGTAGTAAAGTTATTTGTACTTTACAAATGAGAAACAGGCTGGGAGATTTTGGGTAACTTGCCTGAGGTCACAGCATGGAGCAGGTCTCACTGACTACAAACATTCTTAGCAACTCTGCTGTTCTCAGGTTGATAAACAGAGGGAAACACAGGGAACCCATTTGCCTCAGGGTTAAAAACTACCAGTTTCACTTTCCCCAGCTCTGGAGCTTTCTGGGGATTCCTCTTGGGTGCATTGGCCAAGAACAGTTGGTTTTGTTCTTAAAAGGTGATACAGATATTTGTGGACTTTAGCATTTCTAACTCCCAAAGTAAGAGTCAGGAAAGAGTTAGAAAATAAGTATTTTTGTTGTGGTTAGCATCATATTTTGTCCTAGAATGCCTATCGGCTAATTCAGGTGAAGCTCCAAACATACTTATTTTTTCAAGTGAAAGATTTTTCATATTTACAGGAAAAATACAACATGCTTGGATGGTAATGTGTCTATAGCTTCATCCTTGCATTCCCAGATGTCCTCATAAAACGGCTGTGAAAACCCCACCAATGTTCACTGTGAGTTTTGTGAATTGAGTTCCATCATTAGAATCATAGTAACTGTAAAGCTTAGTGAGAAATGGCAGTGTGACTCCTAGAGGCTGTCTTTAGGAATGCAGTACACTGGAAATAACGGCAGTTCTTGCCCTCAATTTTTTCACCATTCCTCCCGCCTTTCACTCTGTTCCCTCCCCACTCTTTGTCACCATGGTAACCTTTCTAAAACAAATTAGAATATTACCTCCTTGCTTAGAAAGCATCATTGTCTCCCCTCTTTGTCAAGCCTTGTTGTGCTTTGGAACCACTTTGGGTACTTGATGATAAGCAGATGCATCACAAAGACTCCGAATCTGAAGACCTAGAGTGAAACTGAGGAATCTGCATGTCTTATAAGTACCATGGTGAATGTTTTTAAATGGATTTTTATTGGAGTATAGTTGATTTACAATGCTGTGGTGGTTTCAGGTACACAGCAAAGTGAATCAGTCACACATGTACATAAATGCACTCTTCTTTAGATTCTTTTCCCACATAGGTGGTTATTATAGAGTGTTGAGTAGAGTTCCCTGTGCTATACAGTAGGTCCTTGTTAGTTATCTGTTTTATAGCTCCCAGGTGATTTTTGATGCTGGTGGTTTAAAAACTACGGTTTTGAAAACACTGACCTTCAGGATTTATGTCCATCTCTCTAATTTGGCTTTTAAGGCCTTGCTTGATTTGTCTCTGTGTACCAATTATGGAAAGGTGTTTTGCAGTCATTAATGGATATTGCATTTTATGGAGTACCATCTTTGGCATTTAGATGGGATTTGTTAATGTTGCTCAGGTAGGTTTCCTAATATCTCTCCAAACCCACCCACCTCTTCTTCCCTTCTCCACAGTTACTACCCTTACTTTGTCATCACTGTCTCAGTCGTGGCCTATTGCCCCGGCCTCTGGTCTTACACACTTTTAATCTGGCTTTCATACCGTAGTCAAACAAGTCTTTCAAAACGCTAAAAATATATTTAGCTACAATTTCTGTGAGCGTTTACTAAGTTCCAGAGACTGCTTTTAACAGTTTTATCCACAGTCGCATTCAGTTATCCCCTAAGCCCTGTGAGATACATACGATTACTCTCCCTGTAAAGCAGAGTGTTAGCAGTAGAAAGTAGTGGAACCAGGATGAAAAGCTGACCGTTTTAGCGCTCTGTTTAAAATCCCTCAGTGGGACCCCTTTACCTTTATGACAAAAATCTGTGCTTCAAATATGACCCCAAAGCTGCTCTGCCCTCTTTGTCTCCTTCCTCACACACTGCTCTACTATGCCAGTCTAATAGCTCTTCCTGAGATGCATTATATGTTTTAAAACCACTAAAGTATTATGCATTATATATAACACATTATGCAGAAGCCTTCACAAGGCTTTTGTTTGAATAAGAAAAATGCACTCTCCCTAGTCTGACAAACTAGGAAAAAGATGTCACATGCTGGGCAGATCCAGCCCCAAAGGAGCGTCCGTGGTGAGCAGAGCACAGGCTGGATTTCGGCTTCCCCTCCCCCCACCTCAGCTGCGTGTCTTTGTAGGATGCACAAAATTGTGTTGGGCCTCAAGGCCACTGTCACTGTATGTGCTGACCCCAGGGGCTGGAATGCCCTGTTGTTCTGTCTGGTGAACCATCCTTCAACACTGGGCTCAAATCTTTCTTCCTTTCTTCTCTCCCTCCCTTTCTCTTCCTTTCTTCCTTCCTCCCTTCCTTTCTTCCTATATTTCAACAAGATATTTACAGACGCCTACTATATAGAGGGATACCATGAGATAAACATGGTCTCATCCTTTACGGGGTGAGCAGACTAGCAGAGAGGAATCCTCATCCTCCTGGAAATGTTCCAGAGATCCTCCAGGCAAGCTGATCAGCCCAGCATTCCTGCTTTTATGGCATTATATGCACGTGACCCATCTGATCTACGTGACTCAGTTTCTTCAACTCTGAAGTGACGATAATGAAAAGCTCTCACTGTGTTAATGTATCACTGTGTTGGTTTACAAAATCACCGAAAGTGCAGTCAGTGCAGAGAGTCTATAGTACTTATTATACTAGAAAGTGACTGAGCTACATCCGTTCATCTTCTAGAGAGAGTACTAATTAGAATTACCTTGCTGTTTGGTGAGGTTGGTTTCAGTAATGGGAGGATGGAGGTGGGAACAGGGAGGGATGGGGCTGGGATAGAAATATGGAGAAAGTTTTCTATCTTAGAGCCTGTATGAATATCTATTCTGTGGACTTGCTATTTTTCCATGCAAGTATGTTTAGTATACTCTTCATTTATTGGAAAATTAACTGGAGTGTTTAAATACAAATAACAGTAGTCGTTGCAGATTTAATCAAGAGATAATGAACTGTGTCTTGACATATATTTTAAGTAAATGTGGTTTAATAGTGCAGATTGTCAATTTGATCAACGATTTTCAATAGAATCTGCAGGGGAAAGGCTAAATGTTTTCAGAGCAACCTACTAAAATATGATCCATCATTATTTAATGTTCAACAGATCAAAAACATGGTTTGGTTTAAATACTTAGATATAACATGACACTGAAGAAAATAATTGAGGGAAAAATGAAGTTACAAAATATAATCATGAAAGGTGTTCTCAAACTTAAATTATACTGTGGTTGCCTCACTGGCTGGTCCTGGTCTCTCTTTCCTATGTTCTGTTTTCACTCATTGTACCTACAATTATATATTTTTCTTTCTAAAGAAGAAGTGAATTGAAAATAAATGCCTTATCTAGTTACTCACAGGGCTTCCATAAGTTTCTGTGATATTTGAGTAACCACTTGATGAATAAAATACTGATAAGTGAGTGTTACCTAAGTTGTGGCCTCTGTGAAAGGCATTATAACTCTGAAGGGCAGAGGGGAGCACAGCACTGTTAGTTTTGCTGTCTACCTGGAACAGTCTGCTAGTTACCCCTGCCACCTACCTAAATTTATTCTCCCCTTCGTCCTGTATATATTATATCCCATCTAGGAACACTATTTCCCGGCCTGTATTGAAACTAGGTGTATAATTTGCCTGAGTTCTTTCTTTTCCTTTCCCTTGGGCCAGAACACAGAATCATGGCTTCACCCAGGCATGACCAGACAAAGACATTACTCTCAGGCAGTGTTTTTCAATCAGTTTGCCCTCCAGGGGACATTTGGCAATATCTGGAGACATTTTTGGTTGTCACAACTGAGGGGTGAAATGCTACTGGCATCTAGTAGGTAGAGACCAGAGCTGCAGCTAAACATCTTCCAATGCACAAGATAGCCCTCACCCCTATGACAAAGAATTACTCCTCCCCGGTATGCCAGCATTGCTGAAGTTAAGGAACCGTGGCCTAGTGGACACTGGACATTAGAAAAATTTTGGGAATCTGGGTTCCTGAATAGTCTTGTGGACCAGAGCTACTCCATCAGCCTTGGATGGCCGTAGAAATAAACAAGAGAGAGAAATATACTTCTGTTTTATCTAAGCTACTGTAATTTTGGCCTCTTCTTTGTCCTCTGAAATAGGTAGTAATATTCCTAATCTTACAGATGATGAAGCTAAGATTCATTGAGATCAAATGACTTGTCCAAGATCACATACAGGTAGTAGATAACCAACCGGATGTTCAAAGGCAGATGTGTCTGATTCCAAACCCTGTTATCTTTATGCTCTACCGCACTGCCCCACTTCAGCACTCGACTCCAAGGCTCTGTCCTTGACCTAATGAATGAATGAAACTTCCCCTAAGGGTTGGATATAAGCATCTACCTATATTCTTAAAACTCTCACAGGTAATTCTGATAAGCTATCAAAGTCACTGCTGTTAAAAAATATATATATAGAATTAAGTACCATTTAAAAATATTTAATCAATAAAACCTCTATGTGATTTTTGTTTGGCTTTCTCTAGCTTTTAATTCTCAGTTTTTAGTTATTAGAAATATTAGTATTTCAAGCCTACATTTCCCCTTACATCTCCTTCTCTGGTGTAGCTTGCTAGAGCATGATTTGTTGTGGAAGTACTGATAGTGGTATAGCTTCTCTACTGCCTTTTTGGCTTTTGCTCTTCTCTCCTGTGAGCTGGGAGATTATGGCTAAGGCCTACGTGTGAGGAACCTACAAGGTGTGATAGCCTCAATTTAGGAGCTAAAGGAATTAGTGGCTGATCCAGTTTAAGAAAGATCTCTGAGGCAGACTGGAGTCTTGGCCATGTAAGCAGGATTCAAGACAGAATCAAGTAGAACAGCAAAGTTTGAACTAAGATCTTTACCAATAGCTAGGCAACTCCCTGGAAACTTTACATCTTAAATAGTACGTGCTGGTTGCTCAGAAATTCTCTAGTCTGCTCTATCTAAAGGCCAGGCCGGTCCTGGTCGCTAGCACAGGAGGATGACACATATTATATCTAAAACCCCTGGGGACTGTGATTGTAGACTCTTGTCCTCCATCTGGTTACCAGATGGGACGTTTTGGAATTTTGGTAAACTTGGCAGAGTTTGAGGCTCTTTCTCATTACAGCAAACACAGGGGTCCTGGGATCAGAAACGTTCTAATTGTTCTTTCCATTGAGACCTGATGTAAGAGAGGTCCTTATGAAGAGATCAGGTTATGAGATGCATTATTTAGCATGAAGACATTGTTATGGCATCAATCTCTACATAATGCTCCCTTCACTAAAATAAGTGTCAATCTTAGAGATGTTTGGGTAAAAGCACATTCAATTGCAAACTGGATTCAAGTTCAAGAGCTTAGGGATATCAAGTTAAGAGTATAGGTCTGGAGACAGGAATGCATCAGAAATAAAGTGGATAGCAGATAAGAGGACAAAATAAACTGAGACGTAAAATCTAGGCACGAATGTTAACATCCATAAGAGCTGAAGAGGCAGAGAAATGTGGGGATTTAGCTGTCCAGTCAGATATTCAGGAATGGGTAGGAAACACCTGCAGACTGAATATTCAGCACTGAGAGACAACAAAGCTCTAAGATCAAGAGCATTTATGATTCTCATTTAGGAAGAAATTCATTTCCCTGTAGTTTCCCCATACTCCCTGTGGAGAGAATGTAGGTAATTGAGAGCATCTGATTGACGTTAAAAGTTACGGCATTGACTGGAAGAAATGGATGTGTACAGATATTAAAATATTAAAATTACAATTTATTTATTCATTTTAATTGGCATTTATTGAGCCCTGTTTTGGGTAGGTCTCATTCTAGTTGATGGGGAAGGAGGTATGAATAAATCATGGATGCTCTTCTTTAGTAATTCACTGTCTTTTAAGGAGACAGAGAAGCCTGCCATTAACAGATGGACTACAATGCAGTATGAGAAGTGACCTGATGGTAAATATTGTACAGGTTGTTGAGGGAGACCAGAGAAGGTTGGAGGGATCAGAGAAGACTTCCTGGGAAAGATGGGACCTGGGCTGATTATTGAAGAGTAAGCAAGAATTAGGTAATGAAGTAGATGGAGTCAAAGCATAACATAGGCTGAGGGAAAAGTACAAAGGTGTGGGAACATGAGAGATCTTGGTGTTTTGGGATTCATACAATGAATATTTATAGAGCACAAAAATTGTACCAGGAATGGATTTAGGTATTGGGATATATTATGACTGAGGCAAACAAGATCCTTAAGCTCCTGATTCTTGCAGTCTGTTGAGAGAGACAAATACCTAAATGGAAATTTAATAGAGTGTGATAAGTGCTTTGAAGGGCGCAATAACAGAGCACTAAAGAGGGAGCACAGGAGGAGGACGTTTATCCCAGCATGGTAGAGGAAGAGGGAAGGGGGCAGTATGTCTGAGAAAGCATCCCTTCAATTGGAACTTGAAGAATGAGTATGGGTTAACCGGGGAGAGAATTTGGGAAAGTACCAGCACTGAAAATAGGAAACACAAAGGCAACGAGGCAAAGGAAAACCTGGCATCTTCAGGAAACCAAGTTTTTCTGGAAGTTGAAGGTACTGGTAAGATATTTATTGGAAGGATTGATCATGGATCCTAGGTTGGAGAGAGGAAGTAGTACATTGAGGCATTATCTGTAGGTTGGGAGAAAATGGGAATGAAAAATGATAGGAAGTTTCTCGGAAATTGAAGAGCAAGTGTAGGGATAATAAGGGAGTGACAGAGCTGGAAGGATGGGTGATGGGGATTAGTATGGGGAGTATATATTTGTGATATAAAAGGTAGTAGAATTCTGGCTAATGACAAGGTCCTGACTCTGACAGTGGAGGTATTGAGGAGGTATAAGTCACTGGTGATGAAATAAGTGAGGAACTTAGAGTCCAGTGCGTCGGATGAGTTAGGCACATAGATGCGGAAATCACCCAAGGTAGTGACAGGATGTACAGGAGTCAGTGTACAGGAGTGGCCATGGCAACTGTAGATGAGAGTGACACCGAAGAACAGAAAGTGGGGTATCTTGCTGGCACGAGATTTTCACAGTGGTCCAAGCTCTGTTTCTAGAGCTGGACGCAGATCTTCCCTGGTGTCCTAGTGGCACTTGATGGCTGTTGAACCTGCAGGTGGACTCAATGGACACATGAGTTTCAGTTAAGGCGGAAGATAAAGGAAATACACGATTAAGAGGTTAAGCCTGTAGTGGAATCTTTCAAGAGCACAGAGGAATGGTTTTGGAGAAAACAAAGCTAAGGCCAGGTAGAGGGGATGGAAGGACACTGTGGGGCTGGGAGAAGAGGACGGGGATAGCGACAGGCCTTGCCTTCAGAGCAGGGCGTGGCTTGGCAAAGATGAGGGGCCTGGTGGGTTTCGGTAGGTTTCAAGTTCCAGAGGGACAGCTGTGTGCATCTGGGTCAGACCCTGTGCAGATAGACAGCGGGGGTCATTGCCACAGCAGCATTGGGAATCTGTTGACATTGGTCTAGGGCACCACTGTGCCATCCCTCTTTCCTTTCCTGTTGGTGTCCCCTTCCTGCTTGACAAGTTCAGGCCAGGTGAATATAGTTGGGCCTTCTTCTAAACCTCATTGCTTCTGAAAGGTCCCTTCGATAGACGGCCATCAGGCAGCTTCTCACAACACCTGCTGTGCCAGTCCTGTTCGGCATCAACTCTATGCAAATCCCCAGCTCACACTGCTTCACAACTCCTCAATCCTTGGCCAGAGTGACTAGCGGCTGAGGCCCGAGTCACTTGAAACACATCTCTGTCCCGCACACGTTTCTGTGTCTCGGTGGGAGCTTTGTCTCAAGTGGGACATCCAGCTTTCTTGCAGGGAAGCCCACAAAACCCAAGAGTCCAAAATTGGGAGCACATCTTGAGTTTCCAAACAGCGAGGCTCTCCTGTTTGATTGTGTACCTCACATTTCTCGAGTCCCTTATCTTTCATCAGGATCCTTGGATACCTTTATAATATATACAATTGATGTTTAAATTTCAGCCTGAACTTACTGAGCAATGCCTGAGATAGATGTTTATATGCATTCATTTTTCATGTTTCACTTTACAGTGATCCTAATAACACTTTGCATTTATAGAGCATTCTTTTTTTTCTTTTTTTTTTTTGCGGTATGCGGGCCTCTCACTGTTGTGGCCTCTCCCGCTGCGGAGCACAGGCTCCGGACGCGCAGGCTCAGCGGCCATGGCTCACGGGCCCAGCCGCTCCCCGGCATGTGGGATCTTCCCGGACCGGGGCACGAACCCATGTCCCCTGCATCGGCAGGCGGACTCCCAACCACTGCGCCACCAGGGAAGCCCTATAGAGCATTCTTATTCCTAAAAACTTAGAGCACTTAAACTAACAACCTCTCCACGTCCCTGGAAGACAGACATATTATACATCATTGCTGAAACCTCTAAAATGCATTTTCACTTGGAACAGCTTTCATTGAAAACAATATCTGAGGAGCTATCAGCTGAACTTTCTGAATTTAAGTAATTTAACCCCTATCTCTAAGTCAGCAGCATACCCTCCACCTCCACAATAACGTTATTTATGAGTTGGGAGCTTGGTTTGGACCATCTTTTTAAATTAAAGAATCTTATCCTTTCTATATCCGATGTTGACAACAGAACCAGAGCACATGTTCAAAACCCAGAAGTGACATAACAGGGGTTTTAGGAGCTGGGGTAGAAAAAGTGTCTTGTGGTATGGTAGAAAGAACATGGTCCCATGCACCAAAAAATTGGCTGATTTAATTTCATAAATATGTATTTAGTGTCTCTATCAGGAAGGATTAAGTTGACTGCAAGTAATAGGAAAACCCAAAAGACCAGTGTGATAAATGCTGTGGAACTTTGTTTCCATGTAAAATTCCACTGGCCAGGCAGGCCTGGCTTGATCTGGTAGTTCTGCTCCATGAGGTCCTCAGGAACTTAGTTATCATCCAGCTCAGTACCCTTCCTTTCTGAGTCTTTGTAGGTAAAAATGATCCATTTGCATTCCAGGGAACAGGAAAGAATGAGAAACCAAGGAAGACAAAGTTGTCTCTTACAGGAAGTTCTTAGAAGCAGCCACAAGATAGGACGTTTGAACATACTGACTTTTGTCCAGAACTTCAGCATCTAACTGTAAGAGAGGTTGGAAAATTTAGTTTCTGAGTGGCCATGTTCTCAGATAAAAATTCTATTACTATTGAAAAAGAGAGAACAGGTATCAAGGGAAGCCTAATAGTAGCTCTTTGCAGTAGGTGCAAGTCACTGCTGTCAGAGGTCTGGCTTTTTTATGAAGTTCCTGTTTGACCTTGGGCAAGCCAATTTTATGTTTGGACCTTAATTCCCTTTACTGCAAAATGAAGGCGATCATACTGGATGTTCTTCAGTGGCCCTCCTGTTTCTAAAAGTCTGAGGATAAATGAATGAATGGCCAGGTGAATGAATAAATGACAGCAGAATGGCTTAGGGATTTTCATAAGAGTTCAGTGGGCTTAAGAAGGTTGCTAAATCCATGCTCTTGGACTCTGAATTAGTTACAGTGAATATGAGCAGATCGTTAAGACTATGGGCATAGCCTTTTCTGATCAACACATATTATTTAAATGTTTATACAATATGATATATATTCAGAAACATATAAACATAAATGTGTACTTCAATAAATAGCTGTTAAATAAACACCCATATAGCCTTAATTCAGGACAAAAAAGAAGTAGCACATTGCCAGCAGCTCAAAGGTCCCTCGTGTTTTCCTACCAGTTCACAAGCCCCTCTTTCCCCTTAAGATCTAAATTGTACAGATAATTGTATCATGACTTTTGTGATAAGATTCTTTATTTGCTTTACAGTTCTGCTACTTACGCTTGTATCCCTAAATACTATGATTTAGCATTTCCTACTTTTGGATTTCAAGAATTAGCTCATTCTCTGTGTAGTATCTTGTGACATGGATCCAATTTTGAAATTATGTTTGTGAGATTCATTATACAGCTGTACTTTGTGCATTTTTATTGCTATGTGGTACGTCATTATCTGGTATATCCTACAGTTCATCTTTTCAACTCTTGATGACATTTGAATTGTTTCAGATTTTTGACTCATATGAGCAATGATGCTTTTCATGGACCTGCGTTCTTCTCGTGGTGGGTGTATGTACACATTTCTCTAGAGTAGACATTCTTAACCCGGAGTCATTGGACACCCACGGGAGTTGCTCGGTAATAGGATCATAAAACTGTCCTACAATTCTGAAAGTAGTTGTACCCATTTACACCCCAGTCAGCAGTGCATGAGAGTTTTTTCTGGCTCCCCATTCCCTCCAGCGTTTGATATCGATAGATTTCTTAATATAGATTTTGCTTCTCTAAATTTTAGGTTTATGAACTAGGACAGGCCTGAATACAGGAGAGACATTACTAGTGTAAGGAGTCTTAAGGAGTATGGAAGTGAAGGAGAAGACTACTATTTGTACAGTAGAGATTGTCAAATTTTATGTGTAAAACATGGTATCAGTCTGTTCATTCACTCATTCATGCAGTCAACAAATACTGATTGAGCACCTACTGTGTGGCAGTTACCATGACAGCTTTCATGGAGCTGAGAGCCTCAATGGGGAGAGAGACACAAATCAGTGAAAGAATGTGCTTCTACAAGAGTGTGTGAGTGAGGGACCAACTTACACTGGGAGGTGAGGAAAGAAACTACAACTGAGAACTACAGGATAGGCAGAGGTAACAGTTGCCGATTGGAGCCTTCTAGATGGGGATAGGAGCATTGACAAAGAGCTTGGTCAGGAGACCACTGTATATCTATTACTGGGTGAGGACGAAAGATGGAGGTAGACGTGTAGGCAGGGGTCAGGTCAGACAGTTCACTGAAGGCCATATGAAGAAGTTTAGTCTAAATGATAGCCTCATTTTGAAGCCCTGCAGTGTTTGAAGCAGGGGGTCATGTGATCGGACTTCCTTTTGAAAAGACAACCCACAGTAGTAGAGAAAGGAGGTCATCGTAGTTTGGTCTAGAATTGTGGTGGTGGAAGGTGGCAGAAGATAGGTAGGAAGTCGGCAGACATACAACTTGACAGGTTCTGTAGCTACTTAGCAGGTGAAATCTAAAGGCTTTGATGTTAGATTAGTTATTGAGGCAGAGTGAAAACATCCAAGTCGACAGCTACCTATCTGGCCTTCACAACGGTATTGGAGAAGGCAACATTCACAGAGATGGGGCACTGGAAGAGGGCAGGAGGTGGGGAGGGGAGACCATGTTTGGTTTTTGACCTGTTGGTTTTAAAGTGCCTTTGAGATGCTCGCGTGGCGCTCTGCCGCCCACTGTGTGCCTTTGAATCCTGGCACAGCCCCTTGTGGGGCCCAGGGGCGATGACTTAGCCCTGTTGTGCCTCACTTTCCTCGTCTGTAAAATGTGAATAGTACTAGTAACCGCCTTCTATAGTTCTTGTGAGGAATACATACAAAATGCTTGGAAGAGATATGGCGCTTGTTAAGAACTCAATAAATGTTAGTTATTTTTATTTACTATTATTATCTAAGAGGAGATGCGAATTAAGCAGTTGGATTTAGGGGTGTTGAGCTGAGAAAAGCATTATTGAGCTAAAGGTATTATGTTATGAAAATGTCCAAAAATCTTTAAAAGTAGGAAGAACAGTGTAATCAAACCCCATGTGTGCGTGCTGCATTTTTGACAGTGATCGGTTCATGGTCAATCCAGTTTCACTTTTATACCCTTCATCTAGATGCACTATGTCCCTATCTCGGATCATTTGGAAGCAAATCACGCATGTACACTAGTACATTGACAGTTCAGATCGTACCTGGAGGTAGAAATTCAAGAGTCATCTGCATACAGGAGGTCACCTACATCCAGGGTGAGAAGAATATCAAGTCTTAAGACATGCCAACATTGGATGGCTGAATAGGAGGGAGTAGACCTACAAAATAGCCAGAGGAACAGTGTCAGAGAGGTAAGACAAAACCCAAGGGCTTATGGTATCCTCCAAAACCAGGTGAGAGAGTGTTTTAAAGAGAGTACTCAATAGTGTCAAATATTGCCAAGAAGTCAAGCAAGATGGGCATGCAAAGGGTCCACTGGCTTAGGCAACATGAATGGCGTTCAGTTTTCAGTAGAATAACAGGGAAGAAACCAAATTGTTGTAAGTTAATTTGGGAATAACAGGTGAGGAATGGAGACAGTGGGTTCAGATGATTACTGCAAGTAAGGAATAAGATTAGTCTATAGCTGGAGGGGGACATGGATATGAGCAAAGACTTTTTAAAGTCCTCATGGGAAGAATCTAGTTGAGAGAAAGAAATTTATGATTGACGGGAGAGAAGGAATAGTTAACAGTGGCAAGTTCCTGAGAAGGGGGAAAAGATTCAGAGCACAGGATTAGCCTTGGAAAGGACAAAGGATCCCTCATTGAACATTGATTTCAAATACAGATTCCTGAGCTTCGCATCCAGAGATTCTGATTCAGTAGTTCTGGGTTGAAGCCCAGAAATCTGCAATTTAAAAAGTACCCAGGGCTTCCCTGATGGTGCAGTGGTTGGGAGTCCGCCTGCCGATGCGGGGGACATGGGTTCGTGCCCTGGTCTGGGAGGATCCCACGTGCCGCAGAGCGGCTGGGCCCGTGAGCCATGGCCGCTGAGCCTGCGCGTCCGGAGTCTGTGCTCCACAATGGGAGAGGCCACAGCGGTGAGAGGCCTGCGTACTGCAAAAAATAAATAAATAAAAATTAAAAAAAAAAAATAAAAAGTACCCAAGGTATTTCAGGAACAAGTGCTTCAACATATATAAACAGCTCATACAACTCAACATCAAAAAAAAAAAAGACCCGGGCTTCCCTGGTGGCGTACTTGTTGAGAGTCCGCCTGCTGATGCAGGGGACATGGGTTCGTTCCCTGGTCTGGGAAGATCCCACATGCCGCGGAGTGGCTGGGCCCGTGAGCCATGGCCACTGAGCCTGCGCGTCCGGAGCCTGTGCTCCGCAACGGGAAAGGGCACAACAGTGAGAGGCCCGC
Organism: Neophocaena asiaeorientalis asiaeorientalis; assembly: GCF_003031525.2. NCBI lineage: Eukaryota > Metazoa > Chordata > Mammalia > Artiodactyla > Phocoenidae > Neophocaena > Neophocaena asiaeorientalis. The sequence continues at coordinate 267,820 of NW_020174032.1, read as the reverse complement.
GTACCGCAAAAAAAAAACCAAATGAAAAAAAATGGGCAGAAGAAATGAATAAACGCTTTTTCAAAGAGAAAATGCAGATGGCCAACAGGCGCATGAAAAGATGCTCAACACTGCTAATCAGAAGGGAAATGCAAATCAAAACCACAATGCGATAGCACCTCACACCTGTCAGAATGGCTATTATCAACAAGTCCACAAATAACAAAGTTGGTGAGAATGTGGAGAAAAGGGAACCCTCGTACACTGTTGGTGGGAATGTAAATTGGTGTAGCCACTGTGGAAAACAGTATGGAGGTTTCTCAAAAAACTAAAAAATATAACTACCGTATGACCCAGCAATTCCACTCCTGGATATATACCCGAAAAAAAACCAACCAAACACTAATTTGAAGATACATGCACCCCAATGTTCATAACAACATTATTTACAATAGCCAAGGCATGTAAACAACCTAAGTGTCCAACAGATGAATGGTTAAAAAAAGATGTGCTATATATACACAATGGAATACTACCCGGCCATAAAAAAGCATGAAATAGTGCCATTTGCAGCAACGTGGTTGGACCTAGAGATGATCATATTAAGTTGAAGTAAGCCAGACAGAGAAAGACAACTATCATATGATACCGCTTATATGTGGAATCTAAAAACTAAACTAGTGAATAAAACAAAAAAGAAGCAGACTCACAGATACAGACAACAAGCTACTGGTTACCAGTGGGGAGAAGGAAGGGGGCAGGGGCAATATAGGGGTAGGGGGAAAATGGGGTTATTATGAAATTATATGAAATCCCGTGTATGAAACTTTTGAAAATTGTAAAGCACTATAGAGTTTAAAGAAGCCTTCATTCAATAAAAAATTTTTTGAAATAAAAAGTAGCCAGCATATTTCAGATACAAGTCAAGGACTATCTTTGATAAACATTGACCTGCGAGTTAACACTAAAATGCTTGCTGTGTAGGCACTACTTTAACGTCTTCAAGTCGGTATAGCATTCTTTGAGAGTGTTTTGATTTGTTTTCCTTAAAATATACTTTGGTCATTTTTTTCATTATACAAGGAAAAGAGCTCGGTATAGCAAAGTGTAAGGAAAATGAAATATAATCCCACCCCTCAAAATAGTCACTGATCACATTTGGGCATATTTCCTTCCAAACTTTCATTTTTCTATTTTCTTGCCATATTTATGTTCCTATAGCTTGTTTGATGTTGTGTCCTCTTCCACTCAACATTAGAGTGTTCACAGTTTCCATGTTATCACACACTGTTTATAAACCTTTTATGGGTGACCGCTTCCATGGTCTGTTTTTTCAATTACCTGCTTTTCTGGAATGCACATAAGCGAGGCTGTTGTCCCACACACATGCCCCCATAAGTATACCCCAGGTTATAGCCTACTCTGGCTGGTTAGCTCTAAATTCACACCTTTCTCTCTTATTCAAGAAAGCAATCATACTGTACTTCCCTGGACAATTCACTCTCCCCTACTTCTATATGACTGTTTCATACCTTTTTCTCTGTACTCATACCTTCCTCTTCTACCACCTTGAGCTTGAATTGAACATTTATCAGGGCTAAAATCTTGGTTTGCACCCCTGCAGTGCTACTCCCATTGTCCTTTATATTTCAACAGATGGCAAGTCCATTCTTCCAGTAGCTCAGTGGAAGCCATCCTTGACTCCTCTCTTTGTGTCATGCCCCACATCCCATTCATTAACAGGGGTCCCCAACCCCTCAGCTGTGGAGCAGTATTGCTCCGCGGCCTGTTAGGAAGCGGGCCTCACGGCAGGAGGTGAGCGGCGGGCAAGTGAGCGAAGCTTCATCTGCCGCTCCCCATTGCTCCCCATCGCTCGCGTTATCGCCTGAACCATCCCCACCCCACCCACCCCATCTGTGGAAAAATTGTCTTCCCCGAAACTGGTCTCTGGTGCCAAAAAGGGTGGGGACTGTTGCATTAGTATATCTTGCTGGCTCTACCTTCACATATATCCAAAATTATACCCCTTCTCACCATCTCCACTGTTACTGCCCTTATCCACAGAACCATTACCTCTCAGCAGAATCACTGGACTCCCAACTGCTGGCAGCAGTATTATTTCAGAGTCAGAGAGGGGAGCACCTCTACCTCAAGCCCAGGCTCTAGATAAGGCTCTAGGCTGGAACGTGGGATTGCAGTTGAGTAAATATCATATTTAGGGAACGCTGTGTTGGAAGTTCCAAACGTGTGCTCAGGGTAGGGATGGCTGCTGTCAAGGTTGCTGCTTTAATACACTGATGAACAGAGATGAAAACGTCTAGCCCCTGATTGATCCAGGCAGGGAATTCCAACTGATAGGGCTCCAGAAGGAACAGTCAGAGCCCATGATGAATGACAGGAATGGGGTCTGAGAGAGGGGTGCCCTATTTGGAGGTAGGGAGCATGTATGCTTGAGGAGAGGTGCCCCCGCCACCCTAGGAATTCCTGTGCAGAAACGAGTAGTAATATTGTGTTGGCATTGCTGGTGACTCAGGAAGGGCAAGGCAGGAGTGAAGACTCTCCCGTGCGTAATTGAGGGAGCGATAGGGATGCTCTGTGAGACTAGACGTGGGTCATTTTGAACCAGCTCTGGAGGCTTCCCTTTAAGGTTGTGCCCGTCTTTGCAGCTGGCCACTAGGATCACACTCGGAAACCTGTCATCTGACATCCTGTCGGTATCTTTAAACATAGCCCAAGAGGACACGAAGACCAAGGAAAGGGGGGTTGATACCTTTGATAGTCATTTCTTTCCTTCATTTAAACTACGGTCGGTCTCTTTACGGAATGACTAATGCAGCTCTCTTTGTGGCCAACTTTGAGAGTGTGTGGATTCTGAGACCAAATATGGCCCTTTAGGTCTTAATGAGCCCATAGAGTGAAGACAAGGCACCTGGCTTACAAAACGTGTTTTTACAGGCGTTAGGAGCCACCTTTGGATGCTGCATTGATGTTTTTTCCCAAGTAGAGTCTATCATGACAGATTTCTCCATTAAATTATGGCTGGAGGCACAGAACAATGCCTGCCATGCTGGAATGTTCCAGGAGAGCCCACTGAGAGCACTAGTAATGAACAAGCAGTGGTATTTGGGCCAGTTCTGTTGTACTTTGTAGACAGTCACAAGGATAAAGTTGTCTTGTTGGCATTTTGAATGAGTATAGGGAGTGATTCAAAGTACTTTCTTACAATTAAGATTCACGGAAAGTCATTATCAATTTAAATATCTTCTCTAATAGCCAAACTAATGCAAAGTGGGTCTTATCTTTTATATTATGGATTAGTCATTCAAAGTAAGATAATGAGACTGTTTATGACATTTACAGATAACTCTATCAGCAGTGAGAAGAAAAATATCTAGTCTTCAAAAGCTAGTAGGAGTAAACAAATTTGAGTCACAAATGTTAGCGTGCTCGCATTTTGCATATTTCTAAAAATGTTTTTACATGATATGCAATTTGCAGAGAAATGTGTTTTTACTGTCCAACAAGCATATTTCATTTATATACTAAACATCATTCTTTCCTTTTAGCTTTTTACTAAAATGTTTTTACCACTATACTAGTTTTATAAAATCAATAAATTATGAATAAGGAAAGAAAGAGAAAAGGAAAAAATCATACACCAGTTAATGAAGCTGTACAGGCAATGTGTTCCTTCTTATGAAATTGGTTTTGTTATAATATGCTTTTTCATAATTAAGGGATTAATTAGATTCGTAATGCCCTTTTGAGGCAGTCAGCATTAAACCCGTTTTATACCTAGAAGAATTGAGGTATGAAGAAACGGATTTTTCTCAAGGTCACAACAAGTTTAAAGTTGTAGTTTCAAGAATTAAACCTCAGGATATTGATATCTTGCTTACATATAGCAATACACCATGGCGTGTGTGAGCATTGGAGGTTTATTTTCTCATATAAGCCATATAACTAAAGTAAGCCTCCAGGGAAAGGTAAGATAATGTCCCATCTCGGTTTAAATTCTGGGAACAGATATGTGGCTACAGGTATGGTAAGAGTAGGAAGTCCCATAAGATGTTGGCAAACGACCCTGGGAAATAGTCGTTCCAAGTATTTCCTTAAGGCCGGGGTCCAGCACTTCCTCAAGGGAGCAGTGTATCCAGATAAATCTCATTGGACTGATTATCTTAAGTCGTAGTCCCAGGGCTCATATCCCAGCTGTGTCGACAAGTTGCTGTGTGACTTTGGTAACTGACTGACTCTCTAGGGTCGCTTTTAGCCCTAAAATCAGAGAATGCGCAGATTCTATGCAATGCACAGTGATGTTACACAGTGCTGGCTTGAAGGTGTGCTGGCAGTTAATCTGGATAATTAGTTTTGTTCTAACAGCTCTGGGAACTTAAACCAACACACGTTCCCCCCCTGCCTTGCTGTTTCCTCTCATACAAGTGTTTTTAGAGAACCTCAGGGTTCTTGACCCTAACTTTCCTGATCAGTCTAGAAATATTTACTTGTATTTCTTCAGCCATGGTATTTACCTTTTTAGGTACCTTGCAGTTAGTAGTGCTTCTTCCTATGGTTGATAATATTGTTGCCACAGATAATAGCATTGACAGAGAGTTGGAAGAAAGCCCTGTGATTTAGTCCACTTGAATCCATTATCCAGGGTTTTTAGGGGTTATATAACCCAGTTCCTCCTTGTTATATTCCCCTGTTAAAAATTAACCATCTGGCTTGGTAGAAGCTGCCTTCTAACTGTTTTTCATAACAGAGGCCCTTGTGCCAAGTGTTGGTTTCCATGGAAATGATTTAAAACATGCACTAAAATCTGGGAATGGCTGTGTTTTCCCCATCTAATGGCTTCCATTGTCTTCTATAATACCAAATTTCTATTTTATGGACTCTTACATAATTGTCACCTGTTGGGACACTACTGGAATAGGGTCTGGGGTTCAGGGGCATGGATCTACTATCTCTCAGGGTTATAAATGTTGGATAATTGTGGAGAAAACACATAGAACCGAATATCTTAAGTCTGTTACATAAATGAGGAAATGATTCAGAAACTGTTAATAAAACACCATATTAAATGCTTTAGGGTAAATTCTAAAGACTTAAAATCCCTCTACTCTTGGAAAACTTATTTGACTAGAGCCATTAAAGGTTAAAGAAACTATTTTTTATGGACCAAAATTCACTTTTCAAACTGTCATGCTACACTTTGTCTCCTGAGCTTTCTGAGTACTAGGTTTTAGTACTCTCGGACCCTTTAGTGCACTAACCCTTTCAAACAGTTAGTTTTCTGGGCAAAGTATATGTGAATCGTAATGGAGGGCATCAGAATCTTTTCCACTCTCAACTCATGAGTAACTTTTCAGCCCAAACTGGTGAAAGTCCCTGATAAACTAAGAGCAGCCTATCACTTCTACTATAATACCAACATCTGCTTTCAGGAAAGTTACTGGACTGAAAAAGCAAACATTTAGATACTAATAGGAGTTGAAAGGAAATTCCCTTTGGTGCAATTAAATGATCCACAAATGAAAAGTAAAGAGAAAAAAGTGAAAGTGTTCAGAGGGATAAACATGGCTTGTTTTGGGAGTTGGACCTGTTTTGGGTAATTTAATGCACACACATGAGGGAGAGCACCTCATTTGTGCAGAATTTGGGAGATAAAAACTAGCCTGTACAGGCATTTTCCATAAAAGTGAAGCCATATCTTTAATCATAACAACATTAGCATTTTGTTCTCTTACTACGAGGTACTGTGGCAAAGATCATCCATACTTATTTAATCCTTATAACAGACCTGTGAGATAGGTAATGTCACTCTCCCCATTTTACAGATGAGGAAACTGAGGCACGGAGTGTTTAGATCTCTTCTTCACTGTCTCTTGTCCAGCTATTAAGTGTCAGAGTTGAATCTGTGCTGCACTGCCTCTCATAGAAGTATATCTCTATGTGTAACCATTTTGGATGGACTCAGAACGTGTTTCTTAACCTTCCTTAAGAGTGTACAGCAGACATAATTTATCTTTTCTTTGATGGCTTAGAAATGACTTCCTGTAAGAGACCTTCTGGACTAATCCCATCATTCCCCTAATCCCTGTTTACTTCACTCACCAACAGATGATGCCCAAATTGCCCAGACACTTATCTTCGCATAGCGTTCTAATCTGACCCCATTGCTCATCCTTGACTGACCTTCCAGAATGCTCTTTTGTGCTCTCCGGAACACACAGTCCTCAGCAAATCCCTCAGTATCATCAACCTCTTTGAATATTTCCTGCATGTTCAGGGTCCAGCTGAAAGCTGGCATTCAGCTGCTGATACAGACTTTTCCACAGCCTTCTGAAATGGGTAGTTGAGTTTTGCTTTCTATGTGTCACTTGCTTCCATGCTGTCGATTTCAACATTCTAATTTCTGGGGTGGGGGGGGTTGTCCACCACTTCTCTTGTCAGCATCCTTAGTCCCTCTTAGCGAGGGTCTATCCAGTGGTGTTTTCTTCCATCCCACTCCAGTTGCCCATCACTAGACACACTCCAGACCTTGTCATTAACAATAAGAGCTTCACAGTCCAAATCTCTATCGGGGGGCACCACTTTCTGAACAATGTGACCTGTGTAGTGAGCTCACTTGGAGTACCTCCAACGCCAATTCTTTTACCCCATCATGACCTGTTAGGAATCGATTGTACCACATTTTGACTGCTCATATTCTCAGCCTCACGCCATTATTTTCCTTCTTACTGGTTTACATCCCATGCTCCACTTTTAAAATCACTCCCTTGCGTGCTCTCACGGCTCCCTGGCACCCCTCTCCTGTCCTCCTTGCCAGTCTCCCGTAGACTCTGCCCCTGCCCCTGAGCAAGCTCCCTGTTGCTGCAGGAAAACCCATGACTGGACACTCAGTGCTGCCGGGCAGTCTTGTTACATTTCCCAGTATTTTCATTTCCACACTCTTCAAGAAGACCGCTTCAAACTTTTCCTGTCTTATCAAACCTCCCATACCGTTCCCCACGTCTAACTTTGAACTGCAAGCCTCGCATTTTACTTTACTGAGAAACTAGAAGCAGTCAGATGAGAGTTAGCTCTCATTTTTCCCCATTACCAAGGCTAGAGACCTAACGTCTGTACCCATGTATTCTATTCTTTGAAACTGTTGTACCAGATTAATTGTCCCTACTGAAATGTCTCTGCTTGGACCGCAGCTCTGCATCTCTTACAGCATACTCAAGAGAAATATGCATTTCTCCCAATGTATACTCAATTTCTCCCTCTTTACTAGATCATTCCCGTGAACAAAATAGCTTGCTATGCTAGTTTCCATCTTAACAAAAATTTTTAAAAGCCTAAGCCCTCTCTTAGAACTCACATCTTTCTCACTAGATGTGTTGTACTCCCCTTATTTCTCTACTTGCCTTGCTAATCAAAGCTCCTGTCTTACCACCCATGACCCCACGTGTTCTTCTTAACCACTCCACTGAAACAGCACCTATCAAGGTCACCAACCGCCTTCATCTTTCACAACAGCCTCTCCTCACGTGACTCATTTTTTCAGCAGCAGTAGACACAGTTGGCTACACCTTCATTCTGAAAATGCCTTCTCTATACTTTGAGGCCCCACAATTGCCTTGTTTGCCATTCAACTTCCATGCTGTGTCATCTCATTCTCTCTTGCTGTCTTTCCTCCTCCAGTTTCTAAATACTAGAACATATTCAGTGAACCATCCTCCTTCCTTTTCTGTGTATTTACACTCTTTCTCAGTAATCTCACACTTTAC
>NW_020174032.1:206002-260045 GCF_003031525.2 Neophocaena asiaeorientalis asiaeorientalis | reverse complement strand
ACTTTACCATTTTTTCTTATACAATTTATATTCTGGTGACTTTTGATATCCAGACTCAGCATCCAACAGCACACACAATATCTCCACTTGGAAATCTAAGAGATGCCTTGCTTTTAACATGTCCAAGATACCACTACAGCCGTCATCCAGTCCTACGCTTCTCCCAGATCTTTTCCATCTTTGTCATTTTCCCATTGTACATGGACTTGACGCCAATCTGTCTCACTTCCCATCCTGGAAATTCTGCCGGCTCTGCCTTCAATATGTATTCTGAGTTTGGAAACCCCATAATGTCTCTTCAACGCTACAGCCAATGGGATCTTGTTAAAAGTTAAGATAGATCTGAGTAAAAGCCAACCTGCAAATAAGGCCCTATAATTCCTTTCGTATTCTGGCCTCCTCTGTCTCTCTGAAGTGCAGTCCTGCCACTCTCCCCTTAGCTCCTGTTACCTGCTGTTTCTCAGACAGACCTCAGACCCTTTGCACTTACTCTTTGCTCTGCTGGGGATGCTCTCCTTGGCCCTGGTCATCACAGTTACCTTCCCCAGCTGCTGCTGTCTTCCTGACACCTATTTTTACAAGAAATTGTATTTAAAAAATTTTCTGTTTATTATTATTTTCTCTCACACTGGAATGTCAGCCCCAAAGAGGACAGATCTGTTTTGTTCATTCCTATGTGTCCAGGAAGTTGTTCAATAATTGTGGAATGAAATATCCTCTCCTTCTTGTTTTGGCTCAGACACTCTCTCTTCCCCGGCCCTCCCTGTCTGGGGGGACTTGAATAGAAATTTGACACTGCAATTCCTGTCATTTGTCTTACAGTGTTAGTATTCAGCTTGCAGTGGACCAGGGACACATAAATGACTAAAGGACCCTTTATAATTATGGACAGATTTTAGGAGAAAGAAAATATCCCAGACACCCCATTATCTCTTCATTACTTGACAGCTTTTACAATGGAAAAAAAAAAACTTTTTATTCAAATTCAACTAACATGTTGAAAATGTTAGGTACATTTATGTCCCTAACCTGATTTGAAACTCAAAATAATGTTAGGAACAACGTAGGATTTCTATTTTACAGATGAGAAACTAGAACCCAGTGACATTATAACTTGCCTAATAAGTTCCACATCATAAGTGATGTAGACCTGACTTCAGTCCATGTCCTGAATACTCTCTACTAAGTCACGGTGGTGTTGGTTATTTGTTTGTTTTTTCGGTATGCGGGCCTCTCACTGTTGTGGCCTCTCCCGTTGCGGAGCACAGGCTCCGGACGCACAGGCTCAGCAGCCATGGCTCACGGGCCCAGCCGCTCCGCGGCATGTGGGATCTTCCCGGACCGGGGCACGAACCCGTGTTCCCTGCATCGGCAGGCGGACTCTCAACCACTGCGCCACCACTGAAGCCCTGTTTATTTGTTTTATTATGTGAGTTGTTATGCATCGAAGACAAGGTTAACAGAGCAAAAGCTGGGAGAGTTTATACATTGGTGTGAATGAATTTCAAAATATGTGATATCAAAACTGATCACTGCTAGGCTGAGAGGGAGTTAAGTACCAGAAGGGCAGAAGGGCACTAGGAACAAAGTGTTCTGGAAGAGTGCAAAAGCTACAGCAAAGTTTGCTTATTTTACGATCATAATAAAATGTGTGTGTTTGCGTTTGCTGTAGGAGAGAATACTATAAATCTGTGCAAAGATAAAGCTGAGCATAAAATTATTTTATGGAGCTATCATTATTATGAATATCAATGAATATCAATAGTATAATATCTTCAGACTGAGTTTGGCTGGGCTATTTGTTCACGTTGAGTAACCTCAGACTACCTTTCCCCCCCCAGTTCTTATACTTTATTTAAAAAAAATTGCTTTTTGTGAAAGTTTCTACCTCCACTCCTCCCATCTCATCTGTTAAATAATTCATTCCAGATATTCTCATTCTTACCCAGAATAATGTGTATGCATATGTATACACATGCACAAGAAAATGGTGTGTGCTATAGATTTTGTAACTTATCTTTTCCTCTTAATATATTACAGTGATAGCTCTAGGCTAAGTACATATAGATATAAATTGTGTTTATGTTTTAAACACGTGCATGGCATTTAATTGTGTGGCTATACGATATTTTATCTAATTTTCTTCTGATGAGTATTCAGGTCTCGTCTTTATATTTTTACGTCCCTTTTTGCTCTTGCAAACGCTGTTGTAGTGAAAATCATTGTAATGATATTTTTAAGGACTCACAATTTTGTTTCTGAAGGATAGATTCCTAGAGTTTGAAATGTTGGGTCATAAAACATTCACATTTCCATTTTTAAGAGATACTGAAAAATTACCCTCCAAAAATGTGTACTACTTTACACTCCAAGAAAATAAATGCTTGCTTCCTTATACTTTCAGAAAAAATTGGATGTTCCAGATCTTTCCAGAAAAACGTGTCAGGTGCAAAATGATCTTTCTTCATTGTATTATTTTTTTCCTTTAACTCTTAGTGAGGTTTGCTGGCAATTTATAGCTCTTCTATCTATTTCCACTGTTATCACTCAAGGTTCTGGCCAGTAACATATGACATACTCAACTGAGGCAAGTTTAGGAGGGTTAAATAAAAGGGACCACTTATAAGGGGGAGTACAGTGATTATCAAAATTTTTGGACTCCATACCACCTTATACTCTCAAAAATTGTAAGGACCTCAATGTACTTTTTATTTATGTGTGTTATCTATCTGTGCTTAATGTATTAAACTTCAAAATTAAGTATTTTAATAATATCAATTCCATTTAAAAATATTAATAAGCCTATTATAAGTTAATATATAAATGTAATTTATGGAAAAGAACTATATTTTCCAAAACATATTTAGTGAGAAGAGTTGCACTGTTTCACGGTTTTACAAATCTCTTTAACGTCTGGTTTAATAGAATATAGCTGTATGTTTACTTGTGCATTCCATCTGTTGCGGAAAAGGTAAATAACATCTTATCATCATGTTGAATGATGATAAATTTGACCTCATACAATCTCTGAAAGTGGTGCAGGGCCCCAGGGGGTCTCTGAAGCACACTTGGATGACCTCTGTTTTAAGAAAACAAGGGCTAATGCAGTACCCCAGAGGGAGCAACAGCAGGGAGCTCTTAACACCACTAGGCCTGACGGGCAAGTGTGGCCTACCAAAGGGGAGGAGTGCCTGACAGGAGCTATGTTCTTTGATGGAGAGACACAGCCAACCCATAATGACCTGGCAGGAACAAAACTGCGGGGAAAAGAACCCTCCCTGATTCTTCCCCTTCCCTCACCTCCTTACAGTACCTCCCATTGGCCAAACCCCACCAGGAGCTAAGGGGCAATGGAGCCAATTGATGTAATTCATAGGGGTCAACATCCCCACATACAGAGCCATAGAAAGAACAGGGAGGGCAAACAGGAGATACCTAGCACAACCATTCCATTTCTTTTGCCATTTGGATTGTCTTTCTATTGGATTATGGAAGCTTTTTTTTAATGTTGAGATGGATCAGTACTATGTTAACTAAGTAGCATTTTCTCCAGGTTGACAACCTGCATTTGTACTATTGTTGACAATACCTTTCATAATATTGACTTGTTTTTATGTTTTATTTGCTCAAAAACAATTTATTTTTGGTTCACTGCCCTCCATTCCACATTTATATATGTGGAATTTCTGGAAACATTCTTCCAATAATTTAATATTGTAAGTCTCTGAAATACATTTATTTTATATGAATAAACAAATGAGTTTCATTTTATTCCAAAAATGTTCCAGAGTAATTGAATTAAAATTCATAATGGTAGATTTGACACGCTACCATTATGAGATATTCAGTTTATAGGTAGACCTGAGGCTATTTCAGAATATTTTTTTCCTTTCTGGTCTAGTTGTCATTCCTTGTTCAATATCTATCCCATTTTACTTATAATAAGTTTATCACATGTAAGATATAAAACATTATACATTAATATATAATAACATACATAAAAATTGTTTTGTACGTATATACATACATTCCTCAGCTTGTTAACTTTGTTTAAATCGTGAAACGTAGCCTCTGGAGAAGAATCAGGTGTCTCCTCCTGTGTGTGTGGGGATGGTGGAAAGGGGGAATGTGTCTCCTTCGGTGTGTGAACTTTGTGATCTGCAGCTGCAAGGCCTTGTTTTGCTGACCTCTATGTCATCAGTTGGATTTTAGGAAGTTCAAGTTGACACAGATAAATCGACTTCCCAAGAAGTCTGTATGTGTCAGTGAAAATATATATATTACAGTAGAAACCTGTTACACTCTTACTCTACTTTTAAGGAGGAAGAAACTTTGTGGTTCTGAATTATCCCTTGTTGTGCTGAGCAGCATAATTTTTTGAGATGCAAAATTGAAAAATCTTAGAGAATGAGAGTGTTCCCAATAAAATGTACATGGACAGAGGTTGAGAGAAATAAAAGATCCAGGAAGCAAGATGGTGAAGTGATAACTACCCAAGTAAAAGAGCGAGGTGTGAAGGCAGAGAAAGAAGAGTAGTCTTGGTTGAATATGGCATTTAGAACTTATGAAGGGATGGGTGAAACAAAATTCAGGAAGTTTGGCTTTGTGATCACCGCTAATTACTTTCTTTGTACCCTCATGAAACCATCTATAAAGATGTATATTGCTCTTAAGGGAGTTTTGGAGTCCAATGTGAGTTTCACCATGCTGAAAAGGCTTTAAAGTGGGAATGAAAATGCTCAGTTTTATCTGGATTATGACCTTGGCTCTTGGCTATTTTCATTGCCTTCCCCAATTTCCTTCCTAGAGCTACGTTACCATAGATTATTAGGACTTCAGTTAACATTAAAGGAGGAAAACATTTGATGTGAGATTTGAATGTGTTAGATTTGCTACTTATTTCCCGTTCCAGGAAAATCTTCAGGGTGGAAATGTGTCAACATTGTTGAGTTTTTAATGGATTTCCTTATGGGACTCATCTTTATCATCATTAGATGTAATTGTGAGTTTACCAAAGCACTTGTACATTATCTCATTTCCTCTTCACTCTTCTTCTGTGAGATAACAAAGACAGAACTCTGTGTGTGTGTGTGTGGGGGGGGGGGGGAGAGATACTTGTTATGTACATTTCATGTTTTTCTTTACCAATTGAGCAGATTACTGCTTTAACACATGTAAATTTTCTGGTCTAATCAAAGTTTCACCTTCATGTAGTATACAATCATAAAATGGATTTTTATACACTGATGCAACCAATAATTATGTTAGATCTTTTCCTGACTAGTTCTATTTTAGTTCTGACACCTGTGTGTTTTACAAAGCTCCAAACAATATGCTTTCTCTTTCCTATTGGTTACCACAGCGGTAATAATTTTTAGAATTCAGTCTTCACGGGAAGATTAGTTTACTAATTTTCAATGGGGGATGGCTGTGATAATACAAATGAATCCTCGAATTGCTTCTTGAGTCTAACTTGTCAAATGAAGTGTCATGGCAATGTTTTGAATGCAAAATTTTGAATTAGGTAAAAACCTACATCGATTGTACAAAGGTCAGTAAACATTGGACCGGTATCATTACCTAAATGTGAGCAATGTAAGACACGTACATTCCTCTTCTTTACTATGTTATCATTGCTATATGACTTCAAGTTTCCCTTTTTGTACCATTTTCCCTAATGGTGCTCGCTAGTGCCTAATACTTGAAAGAGGAGAAGAATTTGCTTTCTGAGATTTGTATGAAATCATATAGTTAAACTGAATACAGGCATACCTCGTTTTATTGCACTTCGCTTTATTGTGCTTTGCAGATATTGTTTTTTTGTTTGTTTGTTTTACAAATTGAAGGTTTGTGGCAGCCCTGCATCCAGCAAATGTATTGGCACCATTTTTCCAATAGCGCTATTTTTCTTTTCTTTTTATTGAACTATGGTTGATTTACAGTGTTGTGTTACAGCACTATTTTTCAATTAAGGTATGTAAGTAGATTATTTTTTAGACATAATGCTGTTGCAGACTTAATAGACCACATTATAGTGTAAACATAAGTTTTATATATGCACTGGGAAACCAAAAAATATATCATGTGACTCACTTTATTGTGATATTTACATTATGGTGATGGTCTGGAACTGAACACACAATATCTACTCATTTGAATTTACATAGAACATTGGAACTCTTAAATAAGAACGTATTAAATGTTGAAACTTTTACTGTGGACATGCTGGATGCAAGTAATGTACAATGGACGTCGGGCGGTAAGCTGTTCTAACTGAAAAGGCAAGATCTCACAGCTGCTTATTGCTCTTCTGTCTGCAGTGTTCTCGTCTCATATCTTCATGCCCAGGTCATTACCACCATTAGCAATTTTTTTTTTCCTAGGAAACCTTACCCAATTGCCCCAGCCAGAAATAGATCTTCCCTTTTTTTTTTTTTTTTGTTTTCGGAACCGTTTTTTCTCTACCTCTCTTCTGGCATATGTCACTGTATATTTTTCTTTATTTGAATGTCTATCATAGATTTCATACTAGATTATAAATTCCTGGGGAGTAGAATCTGCATCCAATTTTTCTTTCCAGACCACGCCCTCCCCTTGCTACATACGTAGCCATTAGTTTTCTGGGGCTGCTATAACAAGTTACCAGAAACTTGGTGGCTTCAAGTGACAGAAGTGTATTCTTTCACAGTTATGGAGGTCAGAAGTCCAAAATCAAGGTGTCAGCAGTGCCACACACCCTGTGGAGGCTCTAGGGGAGGATCTTTTCCTGCCTCGTTGAGTTCTGGTTGTCCCAGGTGTTCCTTGTCTTTTGTGGGTGCATTGTTCCAATCTGTGCCTCCATCTCCCCATGTCTTTCCCCTCTCTGTGTCCCTCTGGCTCTCAAATCTCCATCTCCTGTCTCTTATAAAGATAAGAGTCATTGAATTTAGCGTTTATCCTAAATCTAGGATGATCTAATCTCAAGATCCTTAATTTAATTATAACATAATTAAATTATACCTATAAAGGTCCTTATCCCAAATAAGGTCATGGTCATATTCATAGGTCCCAGTGGTTAACACATGGAAATATCGATCTATATGGTTATTGATCCACACACACATATGCATGTATAATTTTGGGAAAAGAACACTGCACATTTTCCTTGAGGAATGTCATGCTCAGCTTTACAAATTCCCACAAACTTTATTGCTTAAACAACCGTTTATGATTTCACAGTTTTTGTAGATCAGGACTCTGGCCTCAACTTAGCTAGATTTGTGCTCAGGGTTTACAGTTAAGGTGTTGGCCAGGGCTGGGGTCTCATGTGAGGCTCAGGGTTCATTTCCAAGCTCACATGGTTGTTGTCACAATTCACTTCCTTGCAGCTGTGTAATTCACAGTGGTGTGGTGCTATGTGGCTGACAGGAGAGCATCTCTGATCTCAAGGGAAGGCCTAGATTCTTTTTTAAAGGGCTTCCAACTGTTAAGACAGGCCCACTCAGGATTATCTCCTTTTTGTGTAAAGTCAACTTATTTGGGTCCATAATTATATCTGAAAATCCCTTCACCCTTGCTACATGCTGTAACCTAATCCTGGGAATAACCCCAGGAAGTATATAGCATAGACTTCTGTGTACCACAGGTATATATATATTTTATTTTACCAAGATGTTGTCCTGATTTAATGGGAAATGATTTTAAATCCCATATACTAGCTATTTCCAGAGATTCTTAGATATATTTGACTGTTCTTTTACTCTAGGGCAAAGCATCAGGCCCAACGTGTTATGCCAGTGTCCAAACTCTGATTCTAAAGATTCTAAGTAAAAAAAAAAAAAAAAAGGGGAAAAAAAAATGAATGAAAATACCACATTCAAATGAGGCAGCAGATGGGCTTGGATAATAACCATGGGCACTGCCTGGATTGTGAGATAGGATGGCAGCCTGGCCCTGATAATACAGAATCTGTAAAAGAAATCACAAGTGGATCAGCCAGTATAAAGAGGAAGATGTATAGGCTTCGATTAGAGGGGGTAGTAGAGACGGTAAAGGCAATAGTATTATATTGCAGTAAATGAGAGGAAATGGGAGGAAGTTGTGAGTCCTTGCCTCCTGCAGTTAAGTTCTCTTTTCCTCATACTTGGTTATTTGATCCACATCAGTTGATGATAAGTTTCCTACATATTAGAACAAGGATGTCAATAGGTTGCATCGTGAAGAAACTGATTGCAAGTATGGTCACCTGGAGCACTGGGTTGAGAAGAACTCTAAGACCATGCCTGAACTTACTTTAACACAGGATCCATTATGTGGAACAGCTTCCTCGAGCACTGCAGGGAGGGATAGAAGCAGTAATTATACCACACATTTACTATCCCTTCCAGGTATCCTGTCTTCACCTTGATTGTGAGTTCAGAACACTGGATTACTACCTTATTCACCTGTCTCTGAGTTCCTGAATTCCTTCACGGTTAACCCACCAAACACTCTGGTACATTTAGACTTACTTTTTTATTGTTAACTCCTCTTGTGTGTTTCCCACCCCCTCCATTTGAGCCCTGCCCCTTAATTTAGTACAGGGCTCAGAGTTTGGCTCTGACTGAAAAAGATGTTCATTGAAAACAGGTTGCATTAAAGTTCAGTTAATGTGAAGTTAATGTGCTTTGTCCTGGGAGTTCCCTGTGTCAGTTTTGATTAGAAGCATATAAGAGAGAAAAATACAGTCAGTCACCCATTCTGCACTCACGGATTCAACCAACCACAGATCAAGAATATTTATAAAACAAAAAACTCCAGAAAGTCTCAAAAAGAAATCTTGAATTTGTTGGCAACTATTTACATACCTTTTATATTGTATTTACAACTATTTACATGGCATTTATATTGTATCAGGTATTATATGTAATCTAGAGATGATTTAAAGTATGTGGGAGTTGAGCATCTTTTTGTGTGCCTGGTGGCCATCTGTATGTTTTCTTTGGAAAAATGTCTATTCAGGTCTTCTGCCCATTTTTGATTGGGTTGTTTGCGTTTTTTTGGTATTGAGTTGTATGAGATGTTTATATATTTTAGATATCAATCCCTTATCCATCATGTAATTTGCAAATATTTTCTCCCATTCTGTGGGTTGTCTTTTCATTTTTTTCCCTGTGGTTTCCTTTGCTGTGCGAAAGCTTTTAAGTTTAATTAGATTCCATTTATTTATTTTTGCTTTTCTTTCTTGTGTCTTAGATCCAGAAAATATTGCTACAATGTATGTCAGAGAGTGTTCTGCCTATGTTCACTTTTAGGAGTTTTATTGTTCCAGTCCTTACGTTTAGGTCTTTAATCCATTTTGAATTTTTTTTTGCATGTGGTATGAGGAAATGTTCTAATCTCATCGTTTTACAGTTATCCCTGCATCACTTATTGGAGAGACTGTCTTTTCTCCATTGTGTATTGTTGCCTTCTTTGTCATAGATGAATTGACCATAGGTGCGTGGGTTTATTTATGGGCTCTTTATTCCGTTCCACTGATCTATGTGTCTGTTTTTGTACCAGAACCATGCTGTTCCCCACACCCACGCCAGCTGCACTGGGTCTTCATTGCTGCGCGCAGGCTTTCTCTAGTTGCAGAGAGCAGGGGCTACTCTTCATTGCGGTGCACGGGCTTTCTCTAGTTGCGGCGAGCGGGGACTACTCTTCATTGTGGTGTGCGGGCTTCTCGTTGTGGAGCATGGGCTTTAGCTGCGCAGGCTTCAGTAGTTGTGGTGTGTGGGCTCAGTAGTTGTGGCTCGCGGGCTCTAGAGCACAGGTTCAGTAGTTGTGGCGCACACGCTTAGTTGCTCTGTGGCATACCATGCTGTCTTGATTACTGTAGCTTTGTAGTATAGTCTGATGACAGGGAGAGTGATACCTCCAGCTTTGTTCTTTTTTCTCAAGATTACTTTGGCTTTTTGTGGTCTTTTGTGGTTCCATATGAATTTTTGGATTATTTGTTCTAGTTCTGTGAAAAATGTCATGGGTGTTTTGATAGGGACTGCGTTCAATTTAAATCATGAAAAGATGCTCAACATTGATGATTATCAGAGAAATAAATCAGAACAACGAGCTGTCACCTCACACCTGTCACAATGGCTATCATCAAAAAGTCTACAAATAACAAACATGGTGAGGATGTGGAGTAAAGGGAGCCCTTGTATATTTTTGGTGTGAATATGAATTGGTGCAACCATTATGGAAAACAGTATGGAGGTTCTTCAAAAAACAAAAATAGAGCTACCATATGATCCAGTAATTTCACTCCTGGATATATACCCAGAAAAAATTAAAACATTAGTTTGAAAAGGTACACGTGCTCCAATGTTCATAGCAGCACTATTTACAATAACCAAGATGTGGAAGCATCCCAAGTGTCCATCAACAGATGAATGGATAAAGAAGATGTGGAGTATGTATATGTATGTGTATATATATATATATGATGAATATGTGTGTGTATATATATGTATATATATGTGTGCATATATGTACACATATACACACAGTGGAATATTACTCAACCATGAAAAAGAAGGGAATATCGCAACTTGTAACAACATGGATGGACCTAGAGAATATTATGCTTAGTGAAATAAGTCAGACAGAGAAATAAATATCATATGATATTGCTTATACGTGGAATCTAAAAAATAACACAAATGAATGTATGTACAAAATAGACTCACAGATACAGAGAACAAACTAGTGGTTATCAAAATGGAGAGGGAAGAGGGAAGGGACAAATTAGGAGTGTGGGATTAACAGATGTAAACTAGTATGTATAAAATAGATAAGTAACAAGGATATATTGTATAGCACAGGGAATTATAGCCATTATCTTTTAATAACTTTGAATGGTGTATAATCTGTAAAAGTTCTGAATCACTGTGCTGTACACCTGAAATGAATATAATATTATAAATCAACTGTAATTAAAAAAAAGGAAAGTATATGGGAGAATGTGTGTAGTTTATGTGCAAATACTACACCATTTTATATAAGGGAATTGAACATCCCACGGATTTTGGTATCCGCATGGGTCCTTCAGCCAATCCCCTGCGATACTGAGGGATGACTGTCAGTGGCTCATATAAGAAGTCCAGTGTTAATATATAAATGATCTAAAGTCATTGGGGCATGTTCATTGGAGAGTCATTGGAGAGTTCTTTAGTGATGATGAGCAAGTGTGACTGAAGTACAGAGGGTAAGGAAGAAAGTTAAAGGATTTGAGATTATTGGCTGCTTTGAAAAGGGGAGTGACATGATCATATCTGGATTTTTTAAGATTGCTCTGGTTACTGCAGGGTAAGGGACAAATTAGGGAGCAGAGAGAAAACTTAAAAAGATACTGCAACAACATTGGTGAAAGAGACGTGTTCTACCATGAGAGGTGCCTGCTACAACAAAGTACTATGAAAGGTCAGAAGCAGGCACTTGGACAGATGCTTTCTATGAACTGGGAAAGGAGGAAGGGAATGCTTTGCATGGGAGCAGACGTTTATGATACTCAGACTGATTTACACTGGGGGAGGCAATCTTGTTGTGAGTAGAGGAAATGCATGAGTAATGATACAGAGACCAGAAAGTACATGGTTCCTTTGTAGTATAATGAATCATCTACTGAGGCTGGAACAATGGTTATGTGGAGAGTTGCGATCAAATAGTGAGAAGACTTGCATGCCAGGATAAGACATTTGGACTTTGTTTTGAAAGCAATAGTGAGCTATCCCAAGGTCATGTGCTCATCTAATTTAATATGAATTTCATTCCATATTTCACGTTTACTTATACTGACAGTGTCAAAATGGCATCAGATAGGGTAAAAGGTTTGAATACTATTAAGTTGCTGTTTAAATGTAAGGTGCTGTTGTTATTATCATTTATTTTTATTCTTAGACGTATCATTGTACTCTCACTATCGTCTATTTGAGTTTGAAGGACATTTTGGTGGGCGAGAAAAACAAGTGTAGTAAAGTTTTAGTTTGAGTGGTTTACTTTAATTTCAAAGCATACAAAAAAGATGATGCATGAAAGTTATTTGCTTAAAATGAAAAACACAAAAGCCATTGTGTGGTCTCAAAGCAATTCCAATTACTAGAAAACACAAATTGTTTCTTATTAGCTTAATAGGCCCAAAATCTGTGCTTATGAGAACTCCATTCATTTTAGAAATTGCACAAAGAGATTTTCTCCACATTGCAAACATGAATAAATAATGATTAATGATTGTGCTTTGTTTTCATTTTTAAATCAAATTCACATTTGAGGAAGATGGAAGACTTGCAGATCCTCAATCCTTGTGATGTATTTGAGTTCTTCAAAAAGTTTGCTGCGCTCCTTTTTACATTTGAATTACATGGTGTACTCAGGGCAGGAATGGTCAGTCTAGCATGAAAAACATGGTTGCAGTAATGACCCCAGGAGAATATTGAGGAGAGATTGCATAAGTAAAATCCCTCCAGGGCTTCCCTGGTGGCACAGTGGTTGAGAGTCCGCCTGCCGATCCAGGGGACACGGGTTCGTGCCCCGGTCCGGGAAGATCCCACATGCCGCGGGAGCGGCTGGGCCCATGAGCCATGGCCGCTGAGCCTGCGCGTCCGGAGCCTGTGCCCCGCAACGGGAGAGGCCACAACAGTGAGAGGCCCGCGTACCGCAAGAAACAAAAGCAAAAACAAACAAACAAAAAATCCCTCCAAAACCAATAATCATGAAAACACATAAAGACAAAGTCTATTATGTTTTCCGGGTAGGCTGTGTATTTTGAAGGTGGTATTTAAGTTCTGGCAGGAGTTAAGAGATGATCTCAGGAGTGTTGCATGAACCATTTAACAGTTGACCATGCATATAGAAAGGGAAAGAAAATTACCATCTGTTATATTCCAACTATGTTTAAGCACTATGCTAGGTTATTTTCATGCTTTGTCTTATATCATCTCTATATTAATAAGATATCCTTATTTTACAGACGTAGGGCCTAAAGTTCATGGATGTTAAGATGTCTGACGTTTCAAAGCTAGTAAGTTGTAGACCAGTACATAGAACCTACCAGTATTTGATTTCAAATTTCATGCACTTATTATTATACCGGACTATCTCTTTCCAGAAAGGATGGCCTATCTTTCCCTATGACAGAAAAGAATAAAATACATGGCTTGGTTGTACCAGTGAGCCTTTTGAAATGTAACCCAGCTTTATTTAAATTTTATTTATTTTTGTAAAACTTTCTCACATTGAAATTCTCATATTACATTTTTGGATCTTTATTCTTCCAACAACTCTGGAATGCCTCTTTGGGCCTAAGTTTTAAGAATAGGCTGCCTCACATATTCATTTACCACACTTAGTTGGTACCCTGAAGGATTAATATCTGTATTGTACTGTATAAAGCAGCCAGCATCTTTGTGTACTACGTGTCTAAGTGCCAGTGTAATAGCCCCTTGGAATTAGTTTACCCAGAATTTTGGATCTTATATTTACATCTAATTTTGTGTATTTGACAGGTGTATTTTTTGTGGTTAGCTGTTAATTCGTAAAATTGGTATCTTCTTTGTGAATTATTAATCATTAAAAGTATAAAAAGATCTCAAGTTGTTTTAAACTTAGTCTTGATCATAAGTAAGCAGAAGTAGGGGAGGTAAATAGATTTTAATGTAATTTAAGTAGCAAATTATTGCTTTGACAAAGATGAAATAACTCAATGATTATGAAATACCTCAAACAATTATGTTTATTGAAAATAAAAATTGAAAAACATGTCTCTACATGTTTAAATATATAGCTTCTTCAAAATAGCAATGAATTTTCTTTCATAAATTGTAGTAGATATTTTAAGGGAAACAGCTGGTTAGACATCTGATTGATAGGTGTTAGTGAGGTATTCTTTTTTTTTTTTTTTTTTTTGCGGTACGCAGGCCTCTCACCGCTGCGGCCCCTCCCGTTGCGGAGCACAGGCTCCGGACGCTCTGGCTCAGCGGCCATGGCCCACGGGCCCAGCCGCTCCGGGGCACGAACCCGTGTCGCCTGCACCGGCAGGCGGACTCTCAACCACTGCGCCACCAGGGAGGCCCGAGGTATTCTTTTCTGATTAAAATGATTCTAAAAAAAAGTGCTCTAATAAATACTTATTTTATCACAGAAATAGCAAAGGTTAAGCCAAGGTCTATTTTCAGTCCGGAGTAATGGATGGCTTTATTTATTTGTATACGTATATTTTGAAGGATTCATTGATTTTTTTACCTATTATTATTTTAATTTTGTGAAACATATGGACTATCAGCTATATGTATTTAAATATGTATTAACTATTTTAATATGATCCTTTAAATGCAATATATTAGCTACTGAAATGCCTTGTTTAGTACTCAATTACCATCAGGATTTCATAAAGTACCTCCTTTATGTTTCAGTATTAGATTACCATGGTGAATGGGTGCAGTTTACCCAAAGGTACCAAGGTATATACGATGAACAGAACTTCATGAGAAATCGAGATGCCTTTTTAGGATCGTTTTCTACAAGTAATTAATTTAGTGCTAGCTTTAGTACTTGCTTTTGGTCCATGACAAAACCAACTATAACTCTGCCGTCAGAATTCACTGAATGATATGCTTGTGGCCTGAGAGAGACAATGTGCTTCTGACTGTGTATTATTGGAAATCAGAGGACAGTCCCCTGGCAGAGCGAAGCTCTGGATTATGGAATTAATTTCCGAAGGCAAAAGCCATTCACAGTGGAGGATGCCTGAGTGTGAATTACATTCAGGGAACAGTTACTCTGTACCTATTAAATATAATACACTATGTTAGGCACCAAGAGGTTTTTAAAAAATGAGTTTCACATCTTCTCTGCTCTTAAATATCTTTCCGTTAATTGAGAGTCATGGCAATTCTGAGAATGAAGAAAATATCCACTAACATATTCCTCTTGCAAACCTCTGAAAACTGGAAATAATCATGGAAGAAACACCTCAAGTGCTATCTTTAAAATATATGTACAAACTTAAAAAATTATATCAGTATTTATTGCACCTTAAAATCAATGTCGCAGAAAATGCTCTCAGTTACAAGAGATTTTCAGCCAAACTAATTTTTTTTAAGATGTCAGTCTTCCTCAGTCACTAGTATTGACTAGAAATCAATACTCCAGTAATAATTTTAGGCTTCGCATTAATATAATACATAAGTCAATTTACATAACAGAAGTAATTTATAAAATTCCACTTCAGGTCATTGTTTCACTGCCCTACTCCTGACTCCATTCAAGATTTATGGAGGCATACTGTTTCTCATGCTGTCTGGCTCTGTATCCTTCATGAAAATTTAGTAGGGATTTCAAAGGGTGTCACATGTAATGCATAGTGTGGTACATGAAGGATATTTCAGATTATGAGTATGGAATTGAGAAAATCATGCATCATAAGAAAGATATTAGAGGTTTAAGAGAATTTAGATCAATTATTTCAGCTATTAGTTCTGTCATTTCCTGGAGAAAATTCTAGAAAAGAACTGTATCTTACCTTAAATATAAAGCTCAAACTTCCTTTTCAGATACCAGGAACCAGAGATGTTAAGCTTGCAGGGTAATAAATTTGGATTTAAAAATCAACATTAAATTAAGAAAAAGACTTGATGTTTGTAGAAGGCTGTAGCTAGAGAATAACAAGAATCATCTACCCTAATTATTTTTAAACACATGTCATAGTATTATTAATTTGTCTTTAGAGGTTCTTTTTCTGTCTTTACCAATATCACTAATTGGTTTCTGCGCATACTAAACGTTGTGAATCATAGGTTCATGTGTTCACTTTTTGCCCCTCATATTTTTATCTGATGTTTTCTGGATGAATAGAAAGTATGAACTAAGCCTAAATATCAAAGTCATTTTAAAATTTAAAGCATAGGCACGGCCAAATTTAAAGCTTATCTGTTTCTACCTGTGAGTGCATTTTTAGATGATAGAAGTTATTGATAATTTTTGTATTTTAAGAGAAGCTATATTGAGATACAGGAATTTTAAAGTTATCAAATGTAATTTCCACATCAAGATAAAATACTAGATTTTATATTTCTAGAGGTGGTGGTTAGAGCCATGTTTAAGGGCATTTCGTTATATTATGAATACTAATGTTGCCACTACTAATACTGTTTTTAGTGCTACCATTTACTGAACACCATTCAATTCTAGCACTGTCCTAGACATATTGATACATTTTAGCATTGTCACAACTCTTAAGAGACAGGTGGGGGCTTCCCTGGTGGCGCAGTGGTTGAGAGTCCGCCTGCCGATGCAGGGGACACGGGTTCGTGCCCCGGTCCGGGAAGAACCCACATGCCGCGGAGCGGCTGGGCCCGTGAGCCATGGCCGCTGAGTCTGCACTCCGCAACGGGAGAGGCCACAACAGTGAGAGGCCCGCGTACCGCAAAAAATAAAAAAAACAAAAACAAAAACAAAAACAAAAACAAAAAAAGAGACAGGTGGTGTTATTTTCATTTTTCAGATGAAGCGATTTTCACTCAGAAAATTGTCCCTAATCATATAGCAATAAAGTAGCAGAACCAGTCTTCAAACCTAAATCTCTCATCTCCTCTCTAGGGAATTTTCACAAATGTTTGGAAAATGCTTATCGTTCTAAGAGCAAATGTTGAGGAGTGATATTTACAAAACTTTTCAGAGTACTGGCGAAGGGGGAAATGTACAGAAGTCGGCTTTCAGAAGTTTGTGAGATTATTCATGATGTGTCTTTGGCCAAGGGCTAGGATATGCACATGTAAGGGAAGGACACACAAGGCTTAATACAATTGCCTAATATGTAGATAGGAGTTGAATGGTGATACTAGAGTTAATACAGTGTTGGGAGATATTGGAGCTAACTGTCTGCAAGTCAAAACTCAGTATCCTTTAAAGAAGACAACATATTTCAGACTCCTTACAGTGTCACTCACAATGTCCTGCATAATAGAAAAATCATGAGACCTATGATGAAGCAGAGAAGTGTGATCCTAATTTAAGAAACAAGGTTAAAAGAAACAGACCCAGAAATTTACCCTGATATTGAAATAAGCAGTTAAGGATGTCAAAGGAAAAGAAGTTCATAATGACTAGATGGAGAATCTCAGCAGTGAAAAGGAAAATATACAAAAGAATCAAATGGAAAGTCTGGAACTGAAAATTACAGTATCTAAAATGCAAAATCCTAACTTAACAACAGATTGAAGACTACAGGAAAAAAGTAAGTGAACCTGAAGACTGAGCAATAGAAATTATCTGTTTTTAAGAACAGAAAAAGATAAAGATTTGGCTGAAATGGAAACTCAGTGATATGTGGGACAATATTAAATGGCCTAAAGTATGTATAATTGAGCCAAAAAGAATATTTGAATAAATACCGGCCAGAAGTTTTCAAAATTTGTTAAAAACAAATCAGTCTGTGATAAAGAAACACATTACATACACTGGAATACAATATGGATGATGGCTGACTTGTCACCAGAAAAAACAGAGGCCACAAGACAATGGAATAAAATCTTTAAATACTGAGGAGGGGGGAAAGAGATTCCCCGTCAAGCCAAAATTCTTTATGCATTGAAAATGCCCTTCAAAAATGAGGGCTAAATAGAAATACTTTCAGATAAATTTTAGGTAGATGTTAAAGGAAATGGTAGTACAGGAAGGAATGAAGGTCACCATAAAACATAAATATATAAGGATATAGAAAGGGCAGTTTGAAATTTTTTTTCTTTAATTCCTTTGTAAGACAACCCTTCAAAGCAAAAATAACCTTATACTGTGGAGTTTATTCCACGTGCAATGTAAATATATGACAACAGTGGCACCAAAAATGGGGAAAATGGAATTCTTTGACATTCTGGCATGTATATGGATTTGAACAATATGAGTGTAAGTAGACTATGATATATTAAGTATGCTTATTCTAATAGAGAAAGCACTGGAAAACAACATGAGTTATAGTTTAAGATGAAATCAAGTAATGAAAATAAAATGCTAAAAATATTTGGTTAATCCAAAATATGGCCCAAAAGGAGGAATAAAGTAAGAGGACAGCTAGAAAACAAATAGCAAGCTGCTATACTTAAACCCATGCAGAGCAACAATTGCATCAAATATGAAACAACTAAGAAAACCAGTTAAAGGCAGGGTGTATAATGTAAGAAACATCTGTTATGTAAATGAGCTAAGGATGGACCTGTATCTTGGCCCACAGATTGTTTATTTCTTCACAGCAGCCTGAGATCTGTTAGTTCAAAAGACTACTAGTGCAAAACTCAAGTTTTTACACATCCACCTATTTTCAAAATAGCCCAAACAAATATTTTGTTAGGGCCTTTGTGTTTTGCATACTCAGGCAAAATCTCACCTGGTAGCTGTTACCCATTAATACAGAACTTTGTATTAGTTATAAGACCCCAAACTGCTGCGGTCCCTCAGAGCTCTCTGAGCCAGAGACTCCTTGCTATTGCTGCTGAATGACATCACCTAGACATGTAAGGCCCCTCTCTGATCCCTTTCTCCCCGGGAGTTCCCTTGCCCTCTTCCCCTTCTGGATGGTTGCCCCCATGCCATTGCCTCTGGATCATCTCACGCTGAGAGAGGCTTCCCTCTCATACAACCTTGTCCAAGTGCCATACAATAAGGCTGATTGTGTGTTACTGCCTTTGGTGGTCATCTTTTTCCTTGATCAGTTGCCAGAGCCGTCAAACCTCCTGTAACACACACCACTATGCTCTCTACAAGAGATGTCCTTTCTTTGTATTTTAACTGAATTGAATTTTTATTTCTTTTTATTTTCATTTTGAAATAATTTAAAAAATGTTGCAAGACCATGACAAAAAACTCTCATGTACCCTTCAGACAAATACCTCCATTTCCCCCATTTTTCAACATTGTACCATATTTGTTCCATCTCTCTCACTGTAGGTATTATTGAATTTGAATATATACACACACAACTTTGAGAAATAATTTGATCTCTCATTTCAAAATTTGAGAATAAATAGCAACCAGTAAAATGTTTAATGTGCATTTCTCCTGAACAAACGCACTCTCTAACATACCCCATTATAGCCATTCAAATTAAGACATTAAAAATTGTATCATACTCAGACCTCATTCAGAATTTGCCAGCTTCCCCAACAATGTCTTTCTTACTTTCTGATCTTGATTATGATATCTTACAATGCATTTAGTTGTCACATACTTTTAGACTTCTTCAATCTGGAACAGTTCCTCACTCTTGTACCATTTTTCACTATCTTGACAGTTTTTTTCTTTTTCAATACGTCAGGTGGACTCTCAACCACTGCGCCACCAGGGAAGCCCTGGCAGGCAGATTCTTAACCACTGTGCCACAAGGGAAGCCCCTTGACAGTCTTTTAAAAAGAGTTCAGGTCTTAAAATTCTGTAAGATGTCTTTTGACCTTGGTCTATCCAACGTTTAATCACATTAAGACTAAGGACATCCATTTTTGGCAGAAATGATAGTATAGTTTTCTGTGTATTACATCATTAAAACATTTATTCATAAATTTATTAATGTAAGCATGGAAATATGGAGTAATATCTTGTTCTGTGGGCCATATCTATTAATATCATTATTTGATTTTACTTGTAAATTCCTACCAACCTGGCTAGCAGGAGTCCCGTCAGACTGAATCCTGTATCCTTTTGAGCACTTCTCTTACTTTGGGATATTCCAAGTTCATCTTATAGTTTCTTTGCCTTTGGTCTGGAATCAGCTATTTCTCCAAGGATCTCTTTTTTTTTCTTGTGGAGGGTAGTATCAGAAAACTGAGACCTGCGTATTAGATGTGCTGATTACTACTGAAGTGTCACTGCTTCTAGACCCTGTCTGTAGACAGAGCTAGGAAACATATATGTGTATACATACAAACAGACATACGTGTGAAACATACATCTACATTTTTTTATGCTAAATCAATCAATTAGTTAATCATAGTAACAGATCAGATTAAAATGATATGATCATCTCATTATATGCAAAACAAAACCACTTGTATAATTAACACATATTCATGATAAAAACTATAGGCAAAAGATGAGTAGGAGGAAACAATCTCAATTTAATTAATTGGAACTATAAAAAAACCCTGCAGCTAGCATATAGAACATTTCCCCCTAAATTTGGTGACAACACTAGGATTTCTACTCTCATCTTTTTTTTTAAACTTTGTTCTGGAGGCCCTAGCCGATGTAGTAAGATAAGAAGGGGGAATAAAAGACATACATATTAGAATGGAAAAATAAAAATCTTTCTAAAGATGCCAGGATTGCTTACCTTAAAAAAACAAAAACAAAAGCAAAAACCTCTAAGGGATGTACCATAAATCAAAAGGACTGAAACTAGTATTTGGCAGGATGGCAACATACAGGGTCAATGTAGAAAGCCAATTGTATTTACATATGCTAGCAAGAAACAATTGGAAAATGAAATTTAAGAAATGACATTCCACATACAGTAGCATAAAAAACATAAAATACTTAGGAACAAACTCAGAAAACATAAAGTATTATATACGAAGATTCCTATCATTTCTGAGAGAAAGAAGACCTAAATTAATAGAGAATTATACTGTGTTCATGGAAAAAGACAGTGAAATTTAAGATGCTAACTTTTCCTGGAAATTAAATCTGTAGATTCAATGAAATTCCAGTCAAAATCTCAAAAACCTTTCAGGTAGATTTTGACAAGTGGATTTTAACATGTATATGGAAATGAAAGATGGAAAATAGTCAAAGTAATCTTGAAAAAATTGTGCAGTTAGTAGACTCACACTACCTAATTTCAAGATCAGTGGAACACATCAGAGTCCAGAAAATATTCATGTATGCAGTTAATTGATTTTTGATAAATTAAGGCAATTCACTGGGGAAGATGCCAAGGGACTGAATGAAGATGTATAGAGAAAAATGTGAAACTTGACCACTATATTAGACTAACAAAATTTTATCTTAAAATGGATCATAGATCTAAATACAAAAGGTAGAACTACAGAAATCGTAGAAGAAAATGTAGGCATTCAACTTAATCTGCATTTATATTAATCTTCACAAAGTTGGTGTTGATTAATATTTCTTAGATGTGACTCGGAGTACATTAGCCATAAAAGAAAAATTGATAAATTGGATT
Organism: Neophocaena asiaeorientalis asiaeorientalis; assembly: GCF_003031525.2. Taxonomy (NCBI): domain Eukaryota; kingdom Metazoa; phylum Chordata; class Mammalia; order Artiodactyla; family Phocoenidae; genus Neophocaena; species Neophocaena asiaeorientalis. The sequence goes on along the minus strand of NW_020174032.1, from coordinate 238,879 downwards.
TCATCAACGTTAAAAACTTTTGCTCATGAAAAGACAATAGATGAAAAGGCACATTATAGCCTGGAGCAAAATATCTGTATTATCTGGAGCAATAGATGTATTTGACAAAGGATATATATCCATAATGTATAAAGAACTTCAAAAACTCAGTAATAAAACACCTTGATAAAAAATTGACAGGAGGCTTGAAGTGAAACTTCACTAAAGAAAATATATATATGGCAAATAAGTACATGCAAATGTGCTAAACATCATTAGCCATTAGAGAAATGCAAATGAAAACAACAGTGAGATACGACCTCATGCCCTTTAAAATCACAAATACTAAAGAGATGGACCATACCAAGTGTTGGCAAGCATGTGGAGATATTGGACTGCTCTGTATTATTTATGGGAGTATAGGATAGAACAGCTGTTTTGAAAAACTTTTTGGTAGTTCCTAATAAGATTAAGCATGTAACTACTTTATGACCCAGGAATTACACTTCTAGGTACTCATCCAAGGGAAATGAAAACATGTGTCTGTAAGAGGATAATTTTGCAGAAAGGTTATAGGTGAAAATTTAAAATGACCAAAACGTCCATTTGGTTCATAAATAACCAGATTGTTATATAGTCAAACAGTGGACTGCTACTTGCTAAGGAAAACACTGGATGCATCTTAAAAACATTTTGTTGAACAGAGTAGCCAGAAACAAAATAGTACCTACTGTAGGTTCACCTTTATGTGAAGTTCAAGAACAGACCTATCTCATCTATGGGATAGAAATCAGAACAGTGTGTATGAAGGGTATCTTGATTGTGGTATTAGATTTATGGGAGTGTGCATTTGCCAACACTTTTCAAATGTGTATGTATGCAAATTTTAGCTTGATAAAATACATTATGAAGCACAGTATAAGACAGAGTTTTGGTAGTAAACAGCACAACCAAATTAAGATTATTCGAAGAGATTTTAATAAAGGGATTTTTACAAAGTGTGTGCAGGGCTACAAAAACCACCAAAGGATAGTGTAGTACCCCAGGGCTGCAGTGGGGATCATTACTACCTATAAGCAGTAACCCAGGAGAAAGGGCATGAGAGCTGTTTGGGTGAGGGACACAGCCAGTCTGAAGTGACTCTGTGGAGGAAATCAGAGGAATAATATTTCTAACTCGGTATCCTTTCTGCCCTCTGATCTGCCAGTGCTTGCCAGCCAAGCCAATCCAAACCAAAAGCCAGAGTGCAAGGGAGCATGTTGAAGCAGTCCCTATAGATTAGTTTCCTGGGGTTCAGAGCAAAATAAAGAGAATAAAGAGTAGATATGGATCGGCAAACGGAAATTATCCTGTATCCTGTATGGGTACAGATGGAGAGAGAGAGGCATTGAAATTAGAATGGTTTCACTCATTTGTCCAAAAATCTAAAAGAAGAATTGACTGCTAGAAAATTAGGATGTTTGGTGGGGATAATTGTGGGATTTGGAGGACATATCCTCTGTTTGTGTACAAAGACTAACAACTGCCTTAGCTCTAGGTGTAGTCTGGTAGATGGGGCTAGTAAAGTATTGTCTACCGATCAAGGATTTGGATATTCTGAAAGCTGTATTTGAAACGTTCTACCAACATGAGTAGAAATTATCCTGGAGAAAACGTGGTTGTGAAGATTCATAATGGCTTTTATCTTTATAGCCTTAAAATAAATATCTTAGATATATTTTAGTAGTATTTGTGATCACAGAATGTTTCTGCTGGGTGACTTGGCAACGATAAATTCAGTTTTTCAATTGTATCTAATTCAGAAAATATTGCAAAATATTTTTTCAACCTGAAGTACTTTGTCAAAGTCTAGATTTGTGAAATATAGATGCTTTATTGTCATATATTCTTTTATTTATTACAAGGTACCTCGTTCGCAATGATAGAATCTCCTTTCTGCATCCTTCACTCTGAGCAGCTAATGCTGTTTATGGAAGTCCTCACAAAGCATACAGATGCCCCCCTTTTTTTCCTTTTACAATTCTATCGTTTTTGGTATGTCATTTGTATCATGACACATATGACTTACTGTGAAGCTGTGGTGAATAATAGGACAGGATTCAAAGACAGATGCACATTAAAGTGAAAGAATTGCCTGGAAAATATCATATTGTTGATAGTCGCCTCACCATGTAAATGTTTTCTGCCAGACACAGGAAGCTCTGGTGCAGTAATTATCCAACTGTGTAACCGATTTTCCAAGTGTTATTCTATTTTCTCTAAGGATTATAATGTAGTTCTGTAACTATTTGATTCTGAAATAATAGTGATAATTAACAACTGTAGATCATTTTTACAATGTTCTTAACGTACATTTTAATTGGTCCTCATAGAAACATTATTAGATTATTTTTACGTAGACATTGTCATATACATTTTCCCCAAGGAAACCAGAGTTAGTGGAGGATTTTTTATACAAGGTCAAAAAGATAATCATAGAATTGTGCCTGTCTGACTCTGTTATGTTACATTATTTCTTGATCAGTAGACTACAGTCTTTTCTCCTTGGAGAAGTGCCTTTATGTTTTCTTGAGTCTTTGATATCTCTAGGGCTGAGTGATAGGAAATCAACCAGGGTCTAGGATGATGGAGAATAGTATTTAAGAGGAATTTGCTTCCAGTTGTGGGCCCACCTACTAGGAGAACCATATAGAAAGTGACTTGACCATTTTATCATTGACCTGAAATGCAGGGGGTATGCCACAACTAACACCCAGTGCAGCAAAAATAAATAGATAGAAACTTGCGCACAGTTGTTTATAGCAGCTTCATTTGTAATTGCCAAAACTTGGAAGCAATCAAGATACCCTTGAGTAGGTGAATTGGTAAATACACCATGATACATCCAGACAATGGGGTCTTATTCAGAGCTAAAAAGAAATGAGCTCATATTATGTGATTCTAACTATATGATGTTGTGGAAAAGGCAAAAGTATAGAGACAGTAAGTAGATCATTAGTTACTGGTGCAGAAGCAGGGTGGGGAGGGATGAATAGGCAGAGCACAGAGGATTTTAAGTCACTGAAATTACTCTGTATGATATTATAATGATGGACACATGTCATTATGCATTTGTCCAAACCCATAGAATGTATAAAATCAAGAGTGAATTGTAATGTAAACTATGAACATTGTGTGATTGATATGTCAATGTAGGTTCATCCTTGGTAAAAATGTACCATTTGGCTAGTGCTGTTGATAATGAGGAGAAAATGGATATGTGTGGGGTGTATATGGAAAATCTCTTTACCACCCTCTTAATTTTGTTTTAAACGTAAAGCTGCTCTTAAAAAATCTTTAAAATAAAAAATTAAGAACTAACAGTAAAAATTTTTAATATAAAATTTATAATTTTATAAACATGATATTTTGGAGTAAATTTAATTAAGAAATTAAAAACCTTTAAGGGCAATATATTAAACCTTTATGGAGTGAAATTAAAGAAGGCCTAAGTAAATGGAGATAAATAATGCTTATTGTAAAGACATATTGTTAAGATGTCAGTGTTCTCCAAATTAATCTCTAGGCAGTGTGGTCATGATAAAACTTCCACATTGTTTTTGAAAGCCTAATTGTAAAATTTATATTGAAATTCAAAGGTCCACCAACACACTCTTAAAGAAGAAAAACAAGGTAAGAGGATTTGTTCTGTTAGAGGTCAGATTTATTAAACACCTATAATAATTAGACAATGTGGCATATGCTCAGAGATAAATCAGTGGAATAGGATAGACCAGAAGAATACCCATGCATATATGCACCTATGAATTTTAATTGCAGAACCATGAGAAAAGATGTTCATTTCAATGAATTGAGCTGGCATGGTTAGATATCCATTTGCAAAAATATGAAATTATATGCACAGTTCACTCAGTATGCAAGTATCAAATCAACTTAAGTTATATACCTAAATGTCAAAGGCAGAAATGTAAAGCTTTTAGAAGAAAATAAACAATGATATTCATGACTGTTGAGTAGTTTCTTAAATAGGAATCAAGAATAAAGAAAAATACAAAAGAAAATGTCCACATTAAAAAGAAGTTGCATTTATCAAAACATGCCACACAGATTAAAATGAAACACACACATACACACACACACACACACACAATGGAATGAAATAGATGTCAAACATGTAATCAACAAAGACCTCTTATCCGGAATATGTAAAGAAAATATATGATTCAGTAAGAAAAAGACAATCCAATCAAAAAATGGCTAAAAATTTTGAGTGGGCACACTATAAGCAAGGAAAGCTGAAACGGTAACAAACACAGGAATAGGTTCTTCCCATCATTAATAAGCAGAGAAAGTGGAATTAAATCACTAATTTTCCATTGGGTTAACAAAAGTTAAAGTCATCCAGGATATGGAGCAAAAGGAAATTTAACACGCTGTTGTTAAGATGAGAAATTGCTCCAACCACTTTGGAAGATTATTTAGCATTGTCTACTAAAATTCAAGGTACACATACACTGTGACCAGAAGTTCCACTCCTAGTTATAGGTCTTAGATAATCTAATACATGTATGTGTCAGGATATATGTGTAAGAATGTTTATATCAGTGTTATTTTTAGAAGTTGCAAGCAGGAAAATAGCCTAAAGATACACAGACAGTAGAACGGACTGGGTGTATTCTATAATTGGAGTACTGTACGGCAACGAAAATAAATGACCTAGCATGGTGGATCGTAACACACTTAACAGACACTTCTGGTATTTATAGTATAATTCCACTAATTTCATTTATATAAAGTTCAAAATCAAGCTAAACCGTACATATTTTTAAGGGATGCACACATTTTAAGATATGGATGGGATATACATGTTAGGTGTCTGGGTCCTGTCAATATTTTATCTCAACGCAGGTGTCCTCTTTATAATTATTATATTGTATATATATTTATGTTTTTTTCTGTATGTGGTCATGTTCCATGATTTTAACAATTAGACTTCTTTAAAACCATTAAATGATTTGAAAGGTTATTCTCTTACCTTTTATTCCAAGTCATACATAAGCATTTGCTCACAGAAACAGATTCGATAAGGTCAGATAAAAGTCAGGTTAACATATTTAAAAAACAAGTACAGTTTTGTGTTTCTCAGTTGTGACTGTTACAATAATCAAACCCACCAATTACCTCCTACAGTTAAATAAGTGCAAATCGTTTGACATCCAAGGTAACCAAAAGTAAGAGCGGTAGCTGAAATTACCAGTAATTTTGCAGAGGATGCAAGTAATAAGGCTATCCAATAAACTTCATTTTCATAATAGTGTGTGTGTGTGTGTGTGTGTATCACTAGGAAGTCTTATCTTCAAGTTAGTGGCTTTTAAAAAAAATGTTAACATGAAATATATCTGGGGCTTTGAATATGATTTGAAAGTAAAACATAACATATTACCTACCCCAAAGGAAAAATATATGTATGTAAACACACACACACACACACACACACACACACACACACACACACACCTGAAAATAGCGATTAGATTTTTTTGGCCCATAGAAAAGCAACCTTAATGCTCGTACTGGCACACTACCAGGAATTTAAGCCATCTGACTATTTTAAGACTTTATGCAACTGTGATGATAACACTGACAATAGAACAGAAATTGTACTTCGTTGGGAAAAAGTTGCATTCAATTTAAAAATTTTGCACAGAGGTGTTTTAATGAGAATGAATGTACTGTCCAATATACAGGCTTACAAATCAGTTATTTAGGAATGGGCTGGTATCAGCGTCTACCAAACCTCTTCTCAGGTTCAGAGTGAACTAATGGTAAATGAAAATGAAAGCCCATTAAATCTATTGCTGGACCTTGTCTTCCTAATTTACAAATGCAACCCTATATTTTTAAAAAACTTCCAGTGACATTACAGAGGAGAGATATATCTCCAGGAAAAATAAATAAATAAGGTTCTTTTGCAAATTCTCTCATGACCACAGTAAGGAAGGCCAGAGAGAGAATGATAGCAGCCTACAGCTATAATATAGAAAATTAGTTTTAGCAAAAAGCAGAACTAGGCATTGCTACCTTAGCCATTGAGAATTAGTAGCACGCTGGTATATAACCTGGGTAAAAAGGAGTTTCGGTTCCTGATGTGTGTGATCTCTCCTCATGGTCCCTCAAAAGAAAGTTGACCTTTTCTAATTCCTGGTAGTAGGGAAAATGCCTCTGGGGTTGCACACTCTGAAAAGATTGATGGCATTTTAAAAGAACTGAATATTTAAAGGCATGAGCACTTTATGTAATTGAGGCAATCTTTAATTTCAAAACAGTCACCTGCTTGCTAAAAATAGGGGCTCCCAACAGGAGAGCGTGGCATAAAATATAATTTCTATTGGTGTATTTTTAGTACACTGTATGATAAGTTGACTAATGGTGAACTTTAAAGGTGTATTTTAATGATGGGAAAATTTCAAGAGTCTGAGAAGAATTCAAGCATTATGCTATTAGGTAGGCAAAATCCAAGTATAGCTCACCCCAGAAGAAGCTTTTGAAGGATTTCATTCAACATATCTTACCTTTTATTGAACAAAGTGTTACTGGTTTCATTATTTCTATATCTGGAATTGGGAATCCACGTTAAAGAGAAAGCAGTGGAGAAAGAGAAGCTGTCAATTTTCTATATTTAGCTCTAGTTACCTACTACAAGTTCAATAGCATCTTTCCAAAAAGATATCTTAGGGGCATTTGCAAAATTGCTTCAGGTAATTAATTCAAGTTCAAATGAGAAAATGAACCCATCAGGGACATTATTTCTCAGGGAAGAATTCCTTCAGAGTACATCCTGTCTGAGAGCAGATATTTCGGGATTGCGCTTGATTGGATACGCTTAGAAATATAAAGTAACACATGTTTATGCATATATTTATATAAACTATCCTTCTCTCATTTGCCGAAGAAGTTTCTTCTTTCCATCTACCTCCTGATTATACCACTTGAACTTAGTATTACAATTACCTAATTGCATTAAATATTATATTTATCGATGAAATATACACCGTGTTTCTATTAAAAACAAGGCGGATATCTTGGAAAGACACTAATGGTGAATCTTTTAAAAACATGACAGATCAGCTGTGAGAGGAGTAAAGTATAAAACATTGGGGAAAATTACAAAACCATTGAAGTATTCTCTCCAGCTTGCTACATAATTCTCTAGGTTTTCTTTAAAGAAGCAGAAACTGAAAATGGTAGTCTTTTTGCGTTATGGCTGAGATGTATGCAACAAGGCATGAGACTTGATGCCATTTCCAAAAGAGCCCTTAGCCTACATCAAATGTTTGGCAAATTAATAAGCATTTATATGTTTTATTTTTTCAGTGTTTGACATACGTACATATCAATTTTTAAAAAAACAGTGCTGTTTCAACCAACTTTCAATTAACCAAATAACTACTGGTCACAGTTGGAATAAAGGACAGGTAAAGAAGTAAAACTTTGCATCTCTTTCTCTCACCCATTCACCACTTAGTTATTTTCAGTTCATTTGTATAACGAAGTAGAATTTGTTGGAATATAATTTTAGCAGGAAAATGGGTTCAGAAAGACCATGTGACAGAGTAGATGTATAGTGAAGCCAGTTTAGAAGAGGGATAAAGTATACAAGAGGGCAAAAACATTCCTCTCGGTGTCTGGTAATCAAACTTAGCACCCAGTAAACACACAAATACGCATAGAATTATGCTAAGAAATATATTTAAATTTCTCTCACCAAGGACCTGAAGAGAAAAAGTAACAGACAGTTCTGTCTTTGATTTGCTACATAAGCTTTGTCACATCTCTTTCTTTTCCTAGACATAATTTTTGAGATCTTTTCTCACATTCAAGAGATATAGAAGTAGCACATACAAATATAATAGCACACATAATAGCAGCACTGAATTATACATGAATGGGCAAACTAATATCTTATTTGTCAAGACCAAGTAGTTTTGGGAGGTGAAGAGACCAGACAGAAAGCAAAATGTCTTTTGATCAATCCAGGAAGGCTCCATAATGAAGATGGAACTTATTGTATAATTTTTTCTTTTTCTTTTGCGGTACGCGGGCCTCTCACTGTTGCGGCTTCTCCCGCTGCGGAGCACAGGCTCCAGACGCGCAGACTCAGCGGCCATGGCTCACGGGCCCAGCCGCTCCGCGACATGTGGGATCTTCCTGGACCGGGGCACGAACCCGCATCCCCTGCATCGGCAGGTGGACTCTCAACCACTGCGCCACCAGGGAAGCCCTTATTGTACAATTTAAAGTGGGAATAACCAGTCTGGGTAAGAGAAGAGAGGTACAGTACAGTTTCATATTCAGTTAGGAAACAGCATTTTTATTTGTTTTAAATGAAGACAAACCACTATACTTTTTTGTTCCCTCTCAGCAAAGTCAGGAAAATGTGCCTAAAGATTCACAGAAAATTTGGATCATTAAACAAGCAAAGAATATGTTTTCATGGAATGCTCCTTTAAAAACTTTTTTTTTTTCTCACAGTGGAAATCTATAAGGAAAAACTGATATAAGAAGATTCTAAAAGTAGAGGAAAAAAAAAGATTTCTACTTGTCCTTCCAGATACTTCTAAAATGTGACCAATTACCAATCATGAAACAGAATGTAAAATAGTCACTTTAGGTAGAACCTTTTCTTTACTTAGAAGTGAAATGAGTTTAAGACATGTCTAGTGTGGATATTCCATGAATTACAGTGTTTGGCTTCTTCAACATCTTTAATATTTGTGAGTTTCTAATGCAGTGGGCCCTTGGAAGTAGGCTGATTCTGGGATAAAAATAATCATATTTCTGCTTTTGTAGTTTACCACTGAATACTTATTGAAGAGGCTGTCCTTTCTCCACTGTACATTCCTGCCTCCTTTATCAAAGATAAGGTGACCATATGTGTGTGGGTTTATCTCTGGGCTTTCTATCCTGTTCCATTGATCTATCTTTCTGTTTTTGTGCCAGTACCATACGGTCTTGATTACTGTAGCTTTGTAGTATAGTCTGAAGTCCGGGAGCCTGATTCCTCCAGCTCCTTTTTTCGTTCTCAAGATTGCTTTGGCTATTCGGGGTCTTTTGTGTTTCCATACAAATTGTGAAATTTTTTGTTCTAGTTCTGTGAAAAATGCCAGTGGTAGTTTAATAGGGATTGCATTGAATCTGTAGATTGCTTTGGGTAGTAGAGTCATTTTCACAGTGTTGATTCTTCCAACCCAAGAACATGGTATATCTCTCCATCTATTTCTATCATCTTTTACCACTGAATTCTTATTTTCCAATAAACTTGTCTATATTGCTGTGTTTAACGGAAACATATTGCTGTGACCACACAGGTATGCATCCACCAATTATTCAAACCCACTCAGTTATGTAATTCCCCAAACACAGCATGATTTCATCTAGAACAAGAAAATCAGAAGTAGAATTAAGGGCTCCCAAAGACAGTCCTACTTGTATGTTTTAGTATCAATCTTAACGTCACTGGTGTGCACATGTCTGCATAAAAAATGATCAGCAAGACACAGATGATAGTTGATAAATTTCAAACAATATTGGGTGCAAAAATGTAGTATAATGAAGGAATTTGGACAGTCCCTTTAAATCTATTATTATTGGATTTGGTTGAATGTTGACATTTATCACTAGTTTCAGAATATTGGTGTGATTTTTGTCCCTATCATCTATTACCTAACACGTGCTCATACCTATACAAAAAACAGCCAACTTATTTAAATCATATGTCATCTTTTCATTGCATTATCTAAGAGAATAAAGTTGTTTAAGCGGCAAAATTATCTCAGTTCTATGAGCCTCTACCATATCAGAGAAGATGTGGGAAGCTACATGGTATTGTGGAAAGATTCCCAGGATTATAGCCAATCAAATTGGGTCTGAATGTCAAAGCTGTATCTATTCAATGTGGAAAATTACATGTCTTTTCTGACAGTGACTTCCCTTTATAAAGATATGTTTATGATTAAAATGTATTACTACTTGAGAAAGGGTAAGCTGTTGTGGCAGGATAATTGACTGAAATATTTATTTTCATCCTGATACTACGTAAGATTGGGAGGAAAATGGGAGTTGCCTTGCCTTGCCTATCCCTAACACTTTTGTGTTAAGAATCTGGACTTCTTATATCTTTGGAGGACCTTGATTTCCTTTTCTGTTGCTGAGCCGAAACCAAATTGTGCTAAATGTAGTGTGGTATCCTGGATTGGGTCCTGGAACAGAGAAAGGAAGTTAGTGGAAAAACTGGTGAAATCTGAATGAAGTATGGAGTTTACTTAATAAAATTAAATGTTGGCTTCTTAATTTTGACAGATGTACTAAGGTAAATATATTAACATTAGGGGAATCTGGATTAGAGGTGTACAGAAACTATTATTTTCAAAACTTTACTGTTAATCTATAATTATTTCAAAACTATAAATATTTAATATTTTTAATATTAAAACATGTAAATTACCAGAAGAAAAAGCCCTCCCAAGGCTTTTGTTAGGGGAATATAAGGGATGAATGGAACCATGCACAGGAGTGAGGGTCAGAACAGTTTCTGCCTTTGAGGAAAAAGAGATTGGGTTCTATAAGTGCTGGAGACCTGCAGCCCACTACCATGCAGCATCCTGGTAATTGACAGCACCTCTGATTCGTAGGTGTGCTGGGGGAATTGAATACCAGTAACTAGTAGTGTGGCCTTGGGATTCGTGGAGAAAGAACCCTGTACTCACTCTTAGCCTGGAGGGATTGAAGTTCCCAGAAGACTTTGACAGTATGAACTTCAGCAGTTTATGTGACATGTTAAAGATTAGAGACCCTTTCCCAGAGTTTTGTGCATCAGGTACTCCTCCCTATTCTTGAATGCCCTGGAGAGGCCCCCCAAAACAAGATTGCTTTTATCACCATTCTGGCAAAGGAAAGTCATCTGAGATTTTCTTGCCTCTCCACCAAGTGTGGTGGAATATATGCAAACCTATTACAGTAAAAGTCATGAAATATAAATAAGAATCATTATTTGAGCAGGGGGAGGATTTCTGCTTTGAAGAACCCTCCATCTAGCACATAGCCAACCGCAGGATGAAAACACTTCTCATGGCAATGCAAAGGCTGATCAAAGGTAAATATTGGCACTTGCAGACTGAACAATGCAAGTTATGTTACACAATACAGGATAGGAAGTAAGACACGTTCTAAGCATAGAAAATTGAGTGGGATTAAAATTATTTTATTGGATACATTATTTTCCAACTGAATTTGGTATGTAGGAATATAATGAGTCTTAGTGAACTAATTATTTTGTCAATTGGTAAAATTTCAATTTTTATATATGATATGGCAATGAACGTGAGTGCAAAAGACTTCAACCTGATTTTGTTACAGTCATTTAAAAGAAGAAAATCAGCCTGTTTTAATGATTTTAATGTAGGTAAATCAATATCTAAGTGACAAACTTATTCCAAAATATACCTAACACACAACAGCTGGATGTTAAATGAATCTTTCTAAATAAAATAATAAATTGGCTGCCACCCGGAACATAAACTTTTATTGTATGAAACGTTTTTATTTCGTAGTGTAAAATTGGCAACTTTGATGATTCATTGTTCATGGAACAGCTTGAGATCACTGCTAAAATGTCGATTATTTTGTTTTAATAGTCTAAGCTTTCTAAACCACTACAGATGTTTTATTCTGAGTGTAATGGGAGGGCGAAAAGGAACCTAAATGAATTTTTAAAGAACTGAAGCTCCATTTGCATCATCTTCCAGAAATTGAGAATAATTTGTGAAAAAGTGGTTCATCTCAGTTGCATGTGTTTGATTGATTTAAATATTTTTAATCTCATCAGTTTCATAGAGCTGCTATACTTGGAGAGATAGTAAGAGAAGTGAACTGTTATTAAGTGGTTACTGGATGAAGAAATGTATTTAAATCAGTTTCTGAGGATATTATATATGTCAGGTTGATGGCAAATAAATTATAGTACAGCTCTGTGGAGGTAGTCACAATGGACTCTAATTTGAAAGAGGTAAGGAGTGTAATTACAAACACAGAGTGCAAGATATGGAAATAAAGATTGAGTTTTGAGGAAATTTCCCCAATATAGCTCCCTACTCTTTATGAGTTTGCAGATGTAGATAGTCTTCATTTTTAGTTTCTTGAATGATTTGCAGTTTTGCATTTTTCAATTAACAGGCACTTATGTGGATTTAAATATTACACTCATTTAGTCTTCATAACAGTGCTGTGACAGGTAATTTTCTATTGTGGTGTAACAAATTACTGTAAACTTAGTGGCTTAAAATAAATCAAATTTAGTATCACACAGTTTCCATAGGTCAGGAGTCTAGATACAGGTTATAGGGTTCTCTGCTCAGGGTCTTGAGCCTTTAGGGCTGAGATCCCCTTTTTCTTGGTGGCTGTTGACTGGGCACAGCTGTCAGTTCCCAGAGGCTTTTCTCAGGTTCTTGCCACGTGGCCTGTCTATAGGCAATCCCCATCAAGGTTGTTTGTTCTCCAAAGTCAGCAGGAGAATCTCTCAATTCAAATTTCTATCTTCAATCTGCTCAGGCAGAGTCTTATATAGCTTAATTACTGGAGTGACTATCCCATTGTATTTACATGTCCCACTCACTGAGGCATGAAAATGTCTGGTAAAACGCTTGAAGTCATAGCTAGCAAGTAGCAAGGCCAAAATTTGAACGCGGGAGTTGTACTATCAGTGTCTGTGTGGTAAACTCTACACTATCCTACTTGTTTTCTAACTTTCCTACTAGAAAGCTCTTTGGATACACTCTTCCAAGGCACTATTTCTAATTAGATAACAAAATAATGAAATGAAGCTACACTGTAGAAAGTATTATTATGATAGTGCCATTATTTTTATAATTTAGAATATAGAAATAACAACCGTCCAACCTCCAGGAATAACTATATCTACCTTTCCATATGCAAGGCATGGGATATGCATGCTATCTGCCAGTTCACTTAGGCATCAGAGAAAACATAATGTTCATTAATTCCATCCCTCTATTACGGGAGGTAAAACAATAAATACATGTTCTAAAGCACTTAGACTAGGTAGCCAAAATTCATTTGAGTGTAGCAAAAACATGCTAGAGACTAGTAGGCAAGCGCCTCCATTCTGCCAGGGATGGAAAAATGCCAGCTTCTGATGCATGAGGAAATAATTTATATGGTATAAAGCACTATCTTTTTTAAAAAGTGGACCAATATATGCTTTTAAAAATTTATTTAATAAACAATTGCTCGGGACTTCCCTGGTGGTCCAGTGGTTAAGCCTCCGCCTTCCAATGCAGGGAGTGCGGGTTTGATCCCCGGTTGGGGAGCTAAGATTCCACATGCCTGGCCGCCAAAAATACCAAAACATATAACAGAAGGAACATTGTAACAAATTCAATAAAGACTTAAAAAAAAACCCCACAATTGCTCAACATCTATTATAAATCAGATATTCTTATATTCACTGTGTATTTATAAATCAGTAACAAAATATCCTCTCCTTAAGGAGTTCACTGTCTAGCAGAAAATACTGAGACTAGGATAAATGATTATCATGCATTCTGGCTTTTGTTTTGATAAAGGTATACATAGCAGTAACACCATACTGGAAATAGGAATTTTTCAGCTGTAGCTTAATGAGACAGAGGACTTCGTAGATGGACACTGAAGCTGAATATCTAAAGGTGAAGACTTCCAGCATGACGGAACTGGGGGCATTTCAGGCAGAAGAAACACATGTAATTTGACAAAAGCATGTGAGAAGGTGGAGGGTTAGATGATTTGCAAAAAGACTGGATTTGTAAAAGGAGTATAGGGGATACGTTAGGAATGGCAATTTAGACTAAGATGGTCAGAGTGAACCAGACCTTTAATGGCTCTGTAGACCACACTCTTACATTGGTACTTGAAGATGATTTTAATTTCTTAGAAACAGATGGTTTAGTGATGTGTTTTTCATTTGAATTAGCACATATGCTAATTTTTGCTGCTTCTGGATGGCTATTTGAGTGAAAATAATTTAAAAACTTATTTCTCAGCTGAGTTAAGTATATGACCGCTACTTTAGAATCCACACAATTATCATCATAGACTTCATGATAGCAGAGATCTTTTATTTCCTGATGTATCTCAAGTTCGTAGAATAATGAGAAAATCATAGTAATGTCTCAGTAATTGTTGAATGATTGTGGGTATTCTCAATAACAAGTAAAAAGTAGTTAAACCTGGGTGATTTTTGTCTTCTTTATGTACTACCGTATTTTCTAAATCTTCTAAAATCACATGTGTAGCTTTCTGTGAGAAAAAAGATTGTAAAACAATATAAATATTTTAATGCACCAATATGATCATATTCTACTTTTTATATTTCTCCAGTTTTCTATAATGGAGATATATTACTTTTACAGTGAAAAATATTTAAATGTGATAATTGTAATTTTCTTACAGAGAATCTAAATGGTGCTTACAGAATACTTTTTTTTCTTATGATTAAAATATCAAGTTCCCCTTGAGGGATATTGCATAGAGTAGTATAAAGAGTACCCATGGGGAGTCATATGAATTAGTTGCTTGTAGCTTTGACATTACCCATCATGTGACTTTGGACAAGTGCCTTCACTTTTTGCGTAAACATAAATGACTAGAAGAGTTAGCAATCCTGGCTGTACGTTGGGATCCCCTAAAGAGTCTTAAAAAGTAATGATACTCCATCCCTAGTCCAAAGATTCTGATTTAATTGGGCCTGAATTGGGCTTGGGCATCAGTACAGAGAGAGAGAGAGACTTTCCAGATAGTTCTGTGTACAGGCAGACTTGAGAAACATGCGGCTAGAATTTATCTTAGTGTTCCTTAAGATCCGATATGCTACAGTCTACTTGACTAGACCAATTAAACCACAAAAAGAGGCATAGTGTTTCATCTGTTTTCTATATTTTTGGCTTATAAGTTTCTGCATCGTGTGGAATTTTCCTAAATACTCCCTAAATTAATCATGCTGCGTATCTTGGTATGTTATATTGTTATCCTAGGTGGTTATTAAAGGGACAGGATTTTGTTACTCATATTCCTGAGATTCTCTTCAGTTGTTCAGATACACCTGAAGTTTTCTGGCTCTCCAACAGGCACATCCTTTAATGGCTTAAAGTGCTCTCTGCTGTAACACAGGGTTTCCGTACATTGAGACTCTGCAGGCTAGCCATAGGGTTGATTGAGATTGAGTTGGGGCTCATGTTTTCGCATTAACTTGAACAATTGTGGATGACAGGGGAGAGGAGGGGGAGGCTGTTCTAGAAGAAAATAAAACAATTCATTTATTAGGAAGACTTAGTCTCATCGAAATGGAGCCCTCTGAAAGCTTTAAGATGATAACTCCTCATAGGGTTGAAAATAGTCGCTGACTTTCTAACAGGTGAGGTACAGTCTGGTTAGAGAGGTGCTCTAAGCAGGAGTGAATTATGAGCCTCAGGCCTATCCAAACAACCTCATTTCATTTTCTGTAGGAAGATGAGCTGGGGTGGAGGAGTAAGGCGGAGAAAGCGTTCGACTGTTCAAGTGCAGAGGTGAAGTAGAACGGAAACGATAAACCCCTCACTTTCCATAAGTTCCCAGAATATAGGTCTATTAAACTCATATGAACTATATGTTCAGTTCAATTTGATAAGCGTTTAGGGACTGTGCAGTAAGCTGAGCACCGGGATGACAAGGACATTTGAAAGGAGTTTACAATCTAGGGAAGAAGAAATATATACACGCAGTGTGATAACAACAAATATGTGCCAAATAATATTGTTAAGTGGGGAAGTGGTAGAGGTTCCATCTTCCATAGGATGGAAGATGCCATCCTATGTCAAGAAACACCTGAGTCAGTTAACAGCAGGGCTCCTAATATCTGTCTTTCAAAGGGTCACCAGGATAGTAGTGGAATGAAATCAAGGATCTTGTCTTTCTTCTTATCTTGTCTATTCCCACTGCCTAGAACAGTGCCAGGTAAAGAATTGGTACTCAGTAAATACCTATTTAATGAATAGGTGAATGAATTATTTTACATTAGCTTTTACCGTGGTTTTCAATAGCTGATCTCCTCTACCCAACGGTATTTATGAGGTGCGAATTCATTGTTATCTGTCATAATCCTTAATTTTTATTGTTGTATTATCTGCATACAATAAATGTACTAATTTTACTTGTATACTTTTAATGACTTTTCACAAATATATACAGTTGTGTAGCCACTACCAGAGTCATGATAGAAAACGTTTCCTTCAATCTACTAAGAACTCTTTTTCACTTTACAGTTAATCACCCCTCCCTGCCTCAGCCCCTGGCAAACACTGACCTGCTTTCTGTATTCGATTTTGCCTTTTCTCAAATTTCATATAAGTGGACTCGTATATTAAGAAATATTTTTGAGCTTTTTACTTAGCATAAAACTTTTGAGACTCATGCATGTTGTAAATATAACAAAGTCATTCTGTAGATGAACCACATTTTGTTTATCCAGTCACTAGTTGATAGGCTGTATTTTGCTTCCAGTTGGTTTCCACTAGGAAAAGAGCTACTATGACTATTCAAGTCCAAGTCCTTGTGTGGCGCTATCTGTGTGAATCATTTATCTTGAGTAAATAGCTCAGAATGGGATTGGTAGATCAGGTGGTAGTATCTGCTTAACACTTTACAGAGAACACAAACTGATTTCCAAAGTGGCTCTATCATTTTGCATTTCCACAACATCACCCACACTTAGGGTTATCAGTTTTTATTATTATTAATTTTTAAATTTTAGCAGTTCTAATTGGTGTACAGTGGTAGGTAACACATTATGGTTCTAAGCTGCATTTACCTGATACCTAATAATGTTTTAATAAAATGTGCTTATTTAACCCTCTGAATATGTTCTTTGGTGAAATTTATGTTGAAATATGTTACCGTTTATCCATTTGAATGTTGGTGCTTCTTGCTGTTGAGCTGTAAGAGTCCTTTATTCTTCTGGATACAAATTCTTCATCATGTATGTACTTTTTATGGAGGTAAAATTCATATAACATAAAATTCACTATTTAACCATTTTAAAGTTTACATTTTTTAAAACAATCAGATGGGTTTTAAAAAAATTTTTTTGCGTTATTGAGTTGTATGAGTTCTTTCTATATTTTGGATATTAACCCCTTATTGGATATATTGTTTGCAAATATGTTCTCCCACTCAGTAGGTTGCCTTTTTGTTTTGTTGATGGTTTCCTTTGCTGTGCAGAAACTTTTTCGTTTGATGTAGTCCCATTTATTTTTGCTTTAGCTGCCCGTGCCTTTGGAGTTGTTGAATCACTGTTATACACATGAAACTGGTACAATATGGTATGTATGTCAAATATATGCCAGTAAACAAACACACACAAAATAATGTGTGCAATTCAGTGGCTTTTGATCTATTCAAAATATTGTGCAACCATCACCACTGTCTAAATCTGGAACATTCTCACTGCCCCAAAGGTAGCACTGTGCTCATTAAGCAGTCACTTCCCAACACCTGGAAACCACCAATCTCATTTTTATTTCTATAAATTTACCTATTCTGAAAATTTCATATAAATAGAGTCATACAATATGTAGCCTTTTATGTCTGGATTCTTTCACTTAGCATAATGTTTTTAACATTCATTCATTTGTAGCCTGTATCAGTACTTCGTTCCTTTTTGTGCCTGAATAATATTCCATCATATGGATGATAATGCATTTTATTTATACGTTCATTAGTTGATGGATAGTTGGGTTATTTCTACATTTGGCTATTATAATTATAAACAATCAGATAGATTGTTTGCAAATATTTTCTCTCATTCCATGGGTCACCTTTTCATTTTGTTGATGGTTTCCCTTGCTGTACAGAAGCTTTTGAGTTTGATGAAGTATATATGTCTTTCTAGTTTGTATGTTTTTAGTACGTCTATCTTTTTTAATGTCTTTCTACAATGTTTTATCATTTTCAGAGTACAAATCTTGCACCTACTTGGTGAAAGTTATAAGTATTTCTTCTTGTTTTAATTTCAGCTTTATTTAGATGTAATTGACATATAAATATAAGCATATTTTCTTAAAACTATTGGAATTGTTTTCTAATTACATCTTCAGATAGTTCATTGCTATTTCATGTAAACAGAACTGATTTTTTTTCGTGTTGGTCCTGCATCTTGTGACTTTGCTGAATTAGTTTTTTTAGTTATAACAGTTTTTTGTTCTATAGAATGGTCTATATATAAGATCATGTCATCCATTGATACACTTTTACCACTTTATTTCCAGCTTAGAAATTTTATTTTTTATTATCTAAGTGCTCTGGCTGAAACTTTTAGTGCAATGGTGAATACAAGTGGCCAAAGTGGGCATCCTTGTCTTATTCCAGATCACCATTAAATACGATTTCAGCTATTGATTTTTCATCGATTCCTTTTATCAGGAGTAAGTTTCCTTATATTTCTAGTTTGTTGAGTAGTTTTATCATTAGATGGTGTTGGATTTTTCAGATGCTTTTCACGCATCAATTTACATGATGAAGTGTCACTTTTTTTTCATTCATTCTATTATTGTAGGTTATTACCTTGCTTAATTTTTTGTATTGTATTACCTTTGTGTTCCTGGATTAAATCACTTGGTCTTGGTGTGTAATCCTTAAGTATGTTGCTGGATCCAGTTTGCTAGTATTTTGTCGGTAATTTTTATGTTTATGTTCATTAGGGATGTCGCTTATGGTTTTCTTTTCTCATCATGTGTTTCTCTGGTTTTGGTAATATAATAATACTGCCCTCACAGAATGAGTTAACAAGTATTCCTTCCTCTTCTGATTTTTGGAACAATTTTATAAGGTTTGCTATTAATTCTTCTTTAAGTATTTGGTAGACTTCACCAGTAAAACCATCTGGTGTGGCACTTTCCTTTGTTGGGAGGTCTTTTATTACTGATTCAGTCTGTTTACTTGTTACATGTCTCCATATTTCTGTTTCTTCTTTAGTCAATTTGATAGTTTTTATGTTTCTAGTAATTTGTGCATTTCATCTGGGTTATCTGATTTGTTCCTAGTAGTGTCTTATAACTCTTCCCATTTCTGTAAGGTTGATAATAATGTCTCCATTTATGATTTCTGATTTTACTAATTTTCATCTTATCTCTTTTTCTTCATGGTCAGTTTACGTAAAGATTTGTCAATTTTGGTGATCTTTTCAAAGAGCCAGCTTTGCTACCTTGATTTACCCTCTTGTTTATTTATTCTCTATTTGATTTATATCTACTCTTCTTTTGAAATTATTTCTTCTAGTGATTAGGGTTTAGTTTCAGCTTCTGGTAGGTTACTGATTTGACATCTTTCTTTTCTGTTAGAGGTGTTTATATCTATAAATTTAAGTGGGGTATTGAAATAGCCAACTATTATTGTTCAAATACCTATTCCTCCTTGGAATTCTGTCAGTTTTTGCTTCAAATACGTTGGGGCTTTGCTGTTAGGCACCTATATGTTTAAAATTGTTATACCTTCTTGATAGATTGACTGAGCCTTTTATCATTTTTTAATGACCTTCCTTTTTATTGTAATTATTATTGTCAGATAATAGTATTGCCACTCAAGCTCTTTTTGGTTGTTTCATGGAATATATTTTTTCATCATTTCCCATTTAACCTATTTCTGTCTTTGGACATGAAGTGATTTTCTTGTAGTTGGATCAAGTTTGTTTGTTAGCTTTCTATACATTCTTTGAATCTCTAACTTTTAATTGTGTAGTTTAATCCATTTATATTTAATGTATTTACTGACAAGGAGGGACTTACTTCTGCAATTATGCTATTTATCTTCTGAACCCGCGTCCCCTGCATCGGCAGGCGGACTCTCAACCACTGCGCCACCAGGGAAGCCCAAGTCTTATATTTTTTCACTCAATTTCTTCACTAATCCCTTCTTTTGTGTTAAATGGATATTTTCTTCTTGTTTATGTTATATCTCAGATAGAAATGAAGAACATGTGGTTTGAAACTGTAAAAAATCCATCTTATAAAGTGATAGAGAATATGGCTGAATTATATTCTACTCTTCTGGAAAGTAGAACTTGTAAGTGATCAACTTGGTTATTTAGCTGAGTAAATTTCAGCGCAAACAAAAGGAGGAGCTAACAACTAATTCTTTTTTTTTTTTATTGCCAAACACATCTCTTTCATTAGAGGTAACTGATGCCTGCAATTCCTGGTTCTTCCTGGGGTGCTACAGCACAGATTGGTTTTGTTTGTTGACCTTTTTTCTTGTAGATACTTAAATTTCTTTGGATTGCTAAGTCATTTTCCACTTGTCCATCTGCTTTCCACATTCTAAAATTGTGTTGCATTTCTTGTAATCTGTTGTTTCTTCTCTTTCCTTTGACCTCACAGATTTACAGCTTTAAATATTTTACTGTCATTTTAGTGGGATTTTGGTTGAGAATAGAGGGTAATATGTGGATTAAATTAAACATGTTGCATGAAATAAATGCCTATGATTGACTGTGAGGCATCTTGGAAGCTTCTCATTCTGACATGATAAAAGTTCTTCCCTTGTTGAATAGCCCTTATATTGAACATTTGGCCTATACCTTTTTAAAAATTTTTATTTATTTTATTTTTGGCTGTGTTGGGTCTTCATTGCCGCGTGCGGGCTTTCTCTAGTTGTGGCGATTGGGGGATACTCTTTTGTGTGTGTGTGTGTGTGTGTGTGTGTGGTACACGGGCCTCTCACTGTTGTGACCTCTCCCATTGTGGAGCACAAGCTCTGGACGTGCAGGCTCAGCGGCCATGGCTCACGGGCCCAGCTGCTCCACGGCATGTGGGATCTTCCCAGACCGGGGCACGAACCCACGTCCCCTGCATCGGCAGGCGGACTCTCAACCACTGCGCCACCAGGGAAGCCCCCTGGGGGCTACTCTTCATTGTGGTATGCGGGCTTCTCATTGCAGTGGCTTCTCTTGTTGCTGGGCATGTGCTCTAGGTGCGCGGGCTTCAGTAGTTGCAGCACGCAGGCTCAGTAGTTGTGGCGCATGGGCTTAGTTGCTCGGCGGCATGTGGGATCTTCCCGGACCAGGGACACCAGGGTGTCCCCTGCATTGACAGGCGGATTCTTAACCACTGTGCCACCAGGGAAGCCCTGGCCTATACCTTTAAGGTAAAGCAAACTCATTTGCTTATTTCTAGTGCATGAGTGAATTTGGTCATCTGTATGCTTTCAAATAAAGTGAACGTGTTTTACTCTGCTATGCATAGGTTCTTTCCCATCTTTACAATAACCATGTGAATTAAGAATTATTTTTCCTCTTTGAGCAACTTGTGAATCAGAGTACTTGTAAATTTTAGAAGAACATGTGACTTAGAAAATGGCAGATCTGGAATTCAAACATACCTCTTTTTCTTAAATGTACTTGTATCAACATTCCTCATTCTTGTTACTGTATCTGTTTCTGTACATTTGTGAGTTTATTATAATTTCTAAGAATCAAGTGTCTTTCATGTGTTTAGTCTTTGCTACTGTGACTAAGTCCAATGGAGAATGATGATGAATCCTAGAGTGTGCTTGCCTTTTCAATCTCTATGACCTTTAGGATTGAAAAAAGAAATTACTTGTTTAAGAATGATTCCTGACTGATTTCTTTCCTCTAAATCCTATAGCACTTTACTACCTGGAAGGTCTGCAAAGAAGCTATGTAGGGGAGTGAAGTAGGAGGTGAGTGAAATTATATAATTTGGTTCAGAGATGACATAATTTCTCATTGTTCCCACTGTTTGAGGAGAAGGAACAAAGGAGAAGACACGTGGGAGTACAGAAAATGCAAGGTGGAGATATTAATGCTACAGGTATAATCTTCCGTGGGTGTTTAGCCTGAGGACTAGAAGACTAAGGGGAGACATGCTAGTTGTCTTGAAATATTTGAAGAGTTGTCATATGGAAGAGGGAGTAGACTTTTCTCTGTAGGCCCAGAGGCATAACTAGCATTAAGAGGTGAAAGTTACAGCAAAGAGAATTTTTTACTCGATACAAGGAAGAACTTTCGAATGTTGCACAGCATTGAAGTAGGCTGCTACATGAAGTCACAGGAAGTGTTCCTTCCAGTGCTGAGT
Source organism: Neophocaena asiaeorientalis asiaeorientalis (assembly GCF_003031525.2). Taxonomy (NCBI): domain Eukaryota; kingdom Metazoa; phylum Chordata; class Mammalia; order Artiodactyla; family Phocoenidae; genus Neophocaena; species Neophocaena asiaeorientalis. The sequence continues at coordinate 216,725 of NW_020174032.1, read as the reverse complement.
ACCTATGAATCAAGGGTACTGTGGAAGAGACCTTAGCAGGGATGGAAGGAAGAAGCAGAATCTAATCTAATCTAGCCTCTTTCTCATAGTATGTGCATTTCTTTCTGTCTTTGTCTCTCTCTGCTCTTTTTTTCTTTCTTTCCTTCTTCCCTCCCTCCCTCCCTTACTTCCTATACATCATCTGTCTGTCTATCATCTCACTTTCAAAGAGACAAGTTTGAGAGAAAGGAAGGTTAAGAGTGAAAAAAATATTCAGTGTGTGTGTGAGTATATGGGTGTGTGTGTGTGGAGTGTATTTTAGGGTATTGGGTGTAGGTTCTGTTTATATCCCCCCTTTATATTTATGAACAAAGTAGTGACAGGGATAATTCTGTGATATCATACGAAACTTGAGAAGCAGATTCCCATAGCAGGATCAACTTTTGAATCAGATATATCTAGGTTCAAACTCTGACTTTGTTGGCTTTAGCTTTAAGATCTTGGGAAAGCCACTGAACCTTCATGAGCCTCTATTTCTTTACTCTGGACTTAAATAAGGTATCTTAATTATGTGGATTTTGTGAAATTAAATGAGACAAGGTACATAAGGCTCACTGCAAACCGTATAGTATGTAGTCAGTAATAGCAAATACTTATTTCATACATTTCCTTACCTTGCCTTTCATTGTTTGTACAAACCTATCACATCAGGCTGATAGAATGTTAATGTTATAATTTGTATTTCCAAGTATCTGAGGTCAACAGAATGCAACTGCCTTTCTGACTTGAGAGAGTTTAACGAATCTAAATTTTTCTTGAGAGCCAACCTTGCCCATCCTGTCCCTCTGTCCACGAAAGAAAAGTATGAGATATGTCGCTCCCACTTTACAAAATTTAAGTATAGGCAGGCCTGTACAAATAGTTCCCTTCAAAATAACACCACTTATTAACTCATTTGTTTATTTTAAAATTTTGACTTGTAAAATAGTTGTACTATATGTTACTAATTTACTGTGGTTTCCAAGTCGCCTTATTAAATAAAACAATTGTGGTGCTATAATTCCCAGAGAATATTTTAGATCTTCGGTATCTGAAAAAGAGTCTATAGTTTTCTTTTTCACAGCCTACTGAATTCTAGATACTGTTCTTTGCATCTGTGTGGGAAAGTTGTAGATCCTTATTTTACTTCAGAGTTAAAAATAGAACTACAAGATACAATCAAATTTGATACTTCTGATTAAGCTATAATGAAATGCTTAAGTTCCTTTAGTGCAGGCGATAACTATGTATTCACATATACTAGACAAATTTGATGTGTTTGATGTGTGTATGATTCCACTATTAATCATGGCAAATATATGAAGTGTACACATATTATACCATTCATGCCTGATTAATTGATGAAAGATGTATGTGAGTATATTTATGTATGTATATGTGCTTGTCTAAATGATAATGATTTCAAGTATATGAGTACTTCCAGAACACTTCTGGCTAACTGATAAGGAATGCTTAAATTTTGCTGCTATATTAATTATTTTTGATTGATTTGCCTGGTTGGTCATATGATTTGTGAATTAGATTCTCAGGTTAATATAACCAAAAATATCAACTAATAAATGTTTTCAATTTTGTTGTTTTCTTCACAGTTCCCATCAATATTTCTTTGTTCTTATTAATTTAAAATTATTTCGATTAAAATGTCACAAAATATTGAAAAAATGAAGAAAATGAAAATAATTGAATATTTTAAAATCTAAACAAATCCAGTGATGATAAATTTTAATATGCTTTATTCCATTTGTGTGTGTGTGTGTGTGTGTGTGTGTGTGTGTGTGTAGCAGACGGAAGAAAATTGCTATGGGAAGTGACATACAAATATGATTGAGACCTAAGTAGGATAGAAGCATTAGAATCGTGGATGTCAGAAAAACACTAGTCTCTAGAATTGCCTGTAATCTTGAGGAGATCTCTGCATTTCCAGAGTACATGTGAGAGGGATCAATAATGAAAATGGACTTGAGGACACAGGGTGGGGGAAGGGTAAGCTGGGACGAAGTGAGAGAGTGGCATGGACATATATACACTACCAAATGTAAAATAGATAGCTAGTGGGAAGCGGCCACATAGCACAGGGAGATCAGCTCGGTGCTTTGTGACCACCTAGAGGGGTGGGATAGGGAGGATGGGAGGGAGACGCAAGAGTGAGGAGATACGGGGATATATGTATATGTATAGCTGATTCACTTTGTTATAAAGCAGAAACTAACACACCATTGTAAAGCAATTATACTCCAATAAAGGTGTTAAAAAAATAAAATGAAAAATAATGAATTTCTTTTTTCACTAAAAAGACAGAGTGACCCAGCTGATGTATGGTTGTAGATAAAAGCATGTACATTTATATAGTTTATACCCTGATGCTTCACATAACATGTATCACAAGCTTTCCTTTCTCCTTGAATAATCATTGAAAATGTGACATTTTTTATGACCACACAATAATATACCTTAAGAATAGACTACAGTGTGTTTATTGATTCATGTATTGAACATTTAGTTTCTTTCTATTTTTCTCTTGTATTAGTGCTACAATGAAGATACACGTACAGAAATATTTGTCATTCATCTGCTAATTTCCATTAATTATATTCCTTATGCATTTAGTAGATTAAAGCATATTAAAAATTTTAATTCCCTTGATTCTTAGTGCCACATTACTTTCTGAAACATCTGTACCAATCTGTAATTCTATTAAGAAGGTGATATGAAAAAATTAAAAGTCTCTCAACTCAGTAGAGAGGATAATATAAATAGACAGTAGGAAAAGACCTGTAGTACATTCGCATAGTGGCATTACCATACAGACTACTCACAGATCAAATTCAGCAATATGTGAAAAGGATACACCATGACCAACTGGAATTTATCCCAGAAATGTAATTTTGGTTTAACATCTGTAAATCATTTAATATATAAAGCACCAACCCCACAAGAATATCTCAGTAGATGCAGAAAAAGCAGTTGACAAAATTTAACACCTCTACATGAAAAGAAAATCACTTAACAAGCTATTTGGGTTGGCCAAAAAATTCGTTCAAGATGGCACGGAAAAACCCGAACAAACTGTTTGGCCAACTCAGTGGCATTAGAATGGAACATCCTCAGCCTGTAAGTGGCTTCTGTGAAGAACCCACAGCTAACATCATACTTAATTGGAAGAGACTGTACCTTTTCTCACTAAGGTTTAGAGACAAGAGGAGGTTCACTTCAGCTACTTCTGTTCAACATTTTACTGGAGATTCTTGCCAGGGTAATTATACAAGAAAATTAAGTAAGTCATGCACATTGGAAAGACGTAAAATTATTTGCAAATGACATGTTTTTCTGTATAAAAATCCTAAGGAATACGCATGCACGTATGCAGCTATGAGGTACACCACAAAGAGTAAATTCTAATGTAAACTGTGAACTTTAGTTAATAGTATATCAAAGCTAGTTTATTAACTGTGTGGCTCAACAAATGTACCACACTAATGCTAGCTGTTAATAATAGGAGAAAATATGGTGTGGATGAGAGAGGGTGTATATGGGAACTCTGGACTTTCTGTGAAAATTTTCTTTACCCCTGAAAGTGCTCTAAAAATAGAGTGAATTAAAAAAATGGGGAGGGGGAAGGGTAAGCTGGGACGAAGTGACAGAGTGCCATGGACATATATACACTACCAAATGTAAAATAGATGGCTAGTGGGAAGCAGCTGCATAGCACAGGGAGATCAGCTCGAAGATCAGCGTGGCGACCACCTAGAGGGGTGAGATAGGGAGGGTGGGAGGGAGACGCAAGAGGGAAGAGATATGGGAACATATGTATATGTATAGCTGATTCACTTTGTTATAAAGCAGAAACTAACACACCATTGTAAAGCAATTATACTCCAATAAAGATGTTAAAAAATAAATAAAATTCATATGGAATAAGAAAAAACATGGGAAAGCTGATAAATGATTTCAGGATACAAGATCAATATACAAAATTCAGTGACATCTCAGCACGCATGGAATGAACAATCTGAAAATGAAATTAAGAAAGCAGTTTATAAGATTATCAAAAAGAATAAAATCTTATGAATTTAACAAAAGAGGTAAAAATCTTATATTCTGAAAACTACAAACCATTGTTGAAATAACTTGTTGAAGACCTAAATAAATAGTATGACATTTCATGTTCAGGGATTGGGGGAAACAAAAAATTTGCCACCTTTGATTAGATGTTGGTTTATTAGATATGACATCAAAAGCACAAGTGATAAAAGAAAAAATGGATAAATTGGCATAAAAAATACAACCTTTTGTTCCCGGTAGGACATCATCATGAAGGTGAAACCCCAGCCTATAAAGGGAGAAAATATTTGCAATTTATACATCTGATAAGGGACTTATATCTAGAATATATATTTTTTAAAAACTTTTAAAGCTCAATAGTAAAAAGACAATTTGATGAGAATACAGGCAAATATCTGAATAGGCATTTCTTCAAAGAATATATTTAAATGGCCAATAAGCAAATGAAAAGATGCTCAAAAGCATTAGCCATCAGGGAAATGCAGATCAGAAGCACAATGAGATACCACTTCTCACTGACTAGGATGGCTGTAATCAAAAAGTTAATAACAAATGTTGGCAACAAGGTACAGAAATTGGAATCTGAGTGAAATATAAAGCATATGTCCACACAGATACATATACATAAATGTTCACAATAACTGTTCGTAATAATCAAACAGTAAAAGCATCACAGTTATCCATCAAGTGGAAATTATGGTATATCCATACAGAGGAGTATTTTTTGGCAATACAAAGGAATGAAGTACTGATACCTGCTACAACGTGGATTCAATTAGCATAAAGTGAATGAAGCCAGAAACAAAAGACCCCGCACATTGTTTGATTCCATTCATGTGAAATGTCCAGATGTCCGGAATAGGCAAATCCATAGATACAGAAAGTAGAGTGTTTGTTGCCAGAGCTTGAGGGAGGAAGAGTGGAATCTGAAGAATTAGGAGTAGACTGCTAATGAGCAATGCTAATGAGGGTTTCTCTTTGGAGTTATGAAAATGTTCTAAGGTTATTTTTGATCATGACTGCATAACTTTGTGAATATACTAAAATAAACATTCAGTTGAATTGCATGTATGGTGCGTGAACTATATTTCAGTAAAGCTAAGTAATCATTCCGAGTTCACCATAACCCTATAAAAAGAGTTGGATAACCCTATAGAGAGAATAGTATGTGAAGACAGGAAGATATAGGCCTATCTTCTGTAACTATTATGAACCAATCATCAATAATATATTTGCAAACAGAAGCAGAGTTCTAAAAAATTGATAAATTGTTATCAGTGTTTGTACCAGTAGTTCAGAGATGTCTCAAAATTAGGAAATGTTTAGATATAAAACACTACATTATCATATAAAAAGAGAAAACCCATAGGATTCTTTCGTGGATTCTGAAAAGGCTTTTGTTATTATTCTATCTGGACTTCCAGTCCCAATATTGTGGTGAATTAAGCTAAAATGCTTGGAAACCCTTTTATTTAAAAAGCATGCTGGACAAAATGTGAGAAAACTTTTCAGAGCTTAGCTTGCAAGAGAAAAAAAACCCCAAACACCACGTGCTATAAATAAAGAAGGAACTAAAAGCCAGAGAGACAAGTGTACAAGCTGACACTGCAGATGCTCCCCAGGATGAATGGGGAGGTCTAAGTAAAATGCAGGTCATAGAGATTAAGGGCATTTAGTTTACATCTCTATAGGAAAAGTTTACCAGGCCTTGCCCTTTGCAATGCAGGACATTAGAAAATTAAATCCCACAATGTAGCCAGAACTCTTAAATACCTTTGCCTAAAGTGAAATGATAAAACTAAAGAAAAAGAGTCATTTTTGAGTAACACACAAAATCTGAATTGGTTTATTGAATTTTAAGAAACTGAGTTCATAAGAAACCATTTTCCACAAAGAGGACTTGCAGGCCCAAATATTTTCATTGCCAAATTCTGTCAAAACTTTTAGAAATAAATAATATCAGTCTTACAATATTTCAGAAAATATAGAAGAGGGAACACTTCTCAGCTCCCAGTAGGAAGCCAGCATTGTCCTGATACCAAAATATGACAGAAATTACCAGAGAAAACTACAGACAGTATCTATCATAAATATAGACGAAAAAAGCCTACAAAAATTGGCAAAGGGAATCCCTCAATGTATAGAAAGTATAAAACGTCATGACCAAGTAGATTTTTTTTAACATGGAATGCAAGATGGGTTTAACATTTGAAAACCAGTCAATATAATCTATATTAACAGAGGATTAGAGAAGAAACATTATCTCAACACTCAGAAAACCAGAAGAGAACGTTTTCTCCTCTACCTGATAAATGGCATCGTAGAAAAATCTTGTTTCCATCATACTTAATGAGGAAAAACTGAGCCCTAAGATCGGGAACAAGAAAAGGATATCTGTACTCACCATTTGTAGTCAAAATTTCATTACTGGCCCTAGCAAATCAAACAGTAAAAGAAAAAATATAAAAGGTAAACAGCCTAAAAAAGAAGAATCAAAACTCTCTTCATTTGAATATTAGATGATCACGAATGTTGAAAATACCAAGGGATACATAGGAAGACTACTAATGCTGGTAAGTGATTTTTGCAAGTTTTCTGGATACAGGATGAATATATAAAAATCAACTGCTGTTCTGCACGCTAGCAACAATGAATTGGAAAAATTTAAATACCATTCACAATAACGTAATAAAACATGAAGTACTTAAGGATAAATTTATCACAATATATGCAAGACTTAAACACTGAGAACTATAAACTTAGCAGAGAAAAATTTAAGAAGTCATCAATTAATGGTAAGATATTTGATATTCATGAATTTAAAGACTCAGTATTAAGGTGTCTGTTCTTCCTAAAAGATAAAATAGATTTAATATAATCCCACTAAAAATACCAGGTATTTTTTTTTTGGCAGAAATTTTTAAGCTGATTCTGGGCCATGTATGAAAAAGCAACAGACCTATGATGTCAAAACGATTTAGAAACAGAACAAAGTTGTAAGACTTACATTACCAAATTTCAAAGCTCACTAAAGAGTTACTGTATATAGTCAATTGACTTTGAATAAAGTACCAAGGTAATGCAATGTGCAATGGATTATTGTTCCAACAAATAGTTTTGGAGAAACTGTATATCTGTAGATAAACACTGACCTTATGTCACACCATACGCAGAAATGAACTCAGAATGGATCACTGACCTGAACATAAAAGGTAACATTGCAGAGTTTCTGGAAGATAATATGGGAACATCTTGCTGACTTTCAGGTAGGCAAAGGGTTGTTAGACATGACACAAAACCCGTTAGTCATAGAAGAGAGAAAACTGATGAATTGGAACCCTTTGAAACACCTGCTGTTTGGGAGACAGTTTTAAAAATGAAAAGTCAAATCGCAGAGTGGAAGAAAATATTTTCAATATGTGTAACTGAGAAAGATCTTATTTACAGAGTATATAAAGAACATTTACAACTCAGAAATAAGAAAACAAAAACTCAGTAAAAAAAAAAAAGGGGGGGGCAAAACCTTTGAAGAGGCAATTTGCAAAAGAACATACATGAATGACCAATAATCCTATTAAAAGTTGCTCAATATCATTAATCACCAGAGAAATGCAAATTAAAACTGCAGTGAGGTACTGCTACACACCCACTGGAATTGCTAGGAATGAAAGACTCAATTCCAAGTGTCTTTGAGAATGTGGAGCAAGCACAGGAATTGTAATGGTACAACTTTGGACAATAATTTGCCAATTTTGTTACAAAATAAAATATACACTTAGCCTATGACCAGCAATTTACCTGAGAGATTATTTCCACCAAAAATTTTCTACAAATGTTCACAGCCTGTTTGCTGTATAGCCGGCCACTGGAAATAACTGAGGAATGGATAAATGACATAGCTCATGTGTACTGGGATGAACAGTGTCTTCCCAAATTCATATCTACCCAGAACCTCTGAGTATGGCCTTATTTGGAAATAGGGTCTTTGCAGATATAATCTGGTTAAATTGAGGTCATACTGGATTAGGATGAGCCCCAATCTAATGACTGGTATCCTTTTAAGAACAGGGAATTTTGACAGTGATACACAGAAGGAAGAAGGCCGTGTGAAGACAGAGATTAGAGATACATTGCCACAATCCAAGAAAAAGCAAGAGGCAAGGAGAGATTTTTCCCTAGAGTGCCCTGCCAACACGTTGGTTTGAGACTTCTTGCTTCCCGAACTATGAGACAGAAAAATTCTGTTATTTTAAGCCACCCAGTTTGTCGCAGTTTGTTACAGCAGCCTTAGGAAAGTAATCTACAATAGAGTACTACTCAGGGGAAAAACAATGAGTGAACTACTGATGCAGAAACATGGATGCTCTCAAAAACATGCTGAAAAAAAGGAATAAGAAAATTCATTCCATATGATCTCCTTTATATGAAATATTAGAAAGGTAGAAATATAGTGAGATAAAGCCTATTAGTATTTTCTTGGGTCTAGGTTTGTGAGGAGTTTACTGTACGTGAGTATGAGGTAACTTTATGGGGTAAAGAAAATATTTTTTAATAATTACATATACATTTGTCAATACTAATCAAACTGAACACTTAAAGTGGTTGCATTTTATGTTATCCAAACTATACATCAAGAAAGTGTAATTAAAAAGTAAAAGCAATGTACACTCATTATAGAAAATTTGAAAATAAAGGTCTCGTAATTTTATCACTTAGAAGTAAATCTAAATAACAAAGATAATAATAAACTGTTAAATTTTGACATAGTCGAGATCATATTTTACAAACTTCTATTATACCCCATCTGCATGATAGTCCCATGCTATGATTATATCATTTCTTTAAATTTTCTAATACTTTAAATATAGTTTTTTTAATAGTTTCTTGTTTTTTTGCTTTAATTGTTTAATCCATCTGTGATTTATTTTGATGTGTGGTTTTCAAAATACAAATAATAGCAATAATGTATTGCAAACAGATACTGGATTTTGTATTCCATAATTATTTGAAGTAGCCTTTTATCATATAATACATTCATGAATATTCTTGAGTCTCTGGACCTTATATTCTAATCCATGGCTCTGTGTGTCTAGACTTATGCCAGAACAGCCACCCTAGTTTTCATGTGTTTATTTATATGTTTTAGTAATCACTTGTGCAAGATTTTTTCTCTTGTTTTTCATAACCTTTAAAATTCATCTACCTTTAGGTAAAACTCAGAATAATTTGTGGTGTTTTAGAAATAATATAGGTGTACTGATTACTTTTGGAGAAATTGATCTGCGTGGGTTCAAGTGATTCCACCCAGGAAGATGGAATTCTGAAAATTCTTTTAAGTTTCTCAATAAAATGTTTTAGATTTCTTAAGATATTATCTTTGTTATTTATATTACTTTCGGTATTATTTTATCATTTTTCAATTTTGAATAAGATCTATTTCTATTATATTTTCTCATTTGTAAAGGAATTATTGTATTTAGTTTATAATCATCCATCTTCTGTTGCTTATGCTTGAAATTTGGTAGTTGCCTCTCTCGTATTTTCTAGTTAGGTAATCATATCACCTTAAAATAATTATTATCACCAATTTTCCAAAAGTTAAATCACTTATTCTTTCTCTGATAACTTGGGTAAGTCACTAAGACTAGTGTTAAATAATAGTTATGATAGTGGACACCATTTCTTGTCTTTTATTTCAATGGAAATAATGTTGGCTTTTGAATTAAGATAAATACCCTTTGCCATTGAAAGAAAGACAGTGTTGCCCTGTGGCTAACAGTATGGCCTTTGGAGTAGTTCTGCATTTACTAGTTGACTGACTTTTGGTAATTTACTCAACATTCTGAACCTGTGTCTTCATTCGTAACAGAAGTGTTGATAGTGCCGATTTTATAGCGTTATTGGGAGGATTAAATTAAATAACAAATGTAAAATGTTTGCTACAGTGATTGACATATAGTAAGCTCAGTATTAGCAGCAGTAGGTGAAGATGCTAAAGCAAATGTCTTTTAGGATTCTCCTGAGGAGCTTAAACCTTTTTCTCATTCTCCCTATTTATATATACAGAATAAAATATAATTTATTATATTAATATAACATATTAATAGGATTCATCACCTTAAGCCATTTATTAATGGAATAAAAATTTACTCATCTTTAATACACAAATAGATTTGATTTGCTGAGGTGGTATTAAAAATGTTTTTTAACCAGTGTATGTATGATTAGTCTGTTCTTCTTTGTACTGTTTCTATAAGGTTGTGGTATTAGGCTTAAACTAGCTTTGAAAGATATGAATTTTCGTACTTTTTGTAGATGATGGAACAGTTTATTTAGCATATTAACTAACCGTATCTTGAAATTTGAAAAATATTTTCTGTAAAACAATATGAACCTAGTGCTATATTTGACATAATACTTGAGCTGTTTTAGTATTTTCCATTGTCATTATCTTATTCAAGATTTCTACCTCAAGAGAATTTGTACTAATATTAAAAAAGCAATGCCAATTTAATACATGAAAATAAGTTTTTATATTATTTTGTGTTCCTTTAGATGTTACCATAGTGTTTTTTAAAAATGTGTTTATTGTTTGTAGTGGTTTACTTTCTGCATCTGAAGT
>NW_020174032.1:182557-205937 GCF_003031525.2 Neophocaena asiaeorientalis asiaeorientalis | reverse complement strand
GGGGGGGGGTTGTTGCTGTTTTTTACTTTTTGATAATAAATTTCTTTTTCAGTTGCTTCTCTGTCTTCTTTTTGCCATGAAGGCAATCCTAGGCTTCCTTTTTTCAAATGTTTTTTAATGACAATGCAGTTGTGTTTTACCTTTTCTTGGACTGATCATATTCCTAGTTATTGAGAACTTGCTTTTCATAATAAGTGCTAATTGAATTTTATAGGTTCATTGAAAAATTAAGAAAACAACATACTTAGTTTTTTTCTTAGTAATGTGTCTCAGTCATTTCATTATGATGCCAAAAATATCAAATTGGGCTCTAAATTTGCATTTAAGGGATTGACAAAATTGAACAATAAATATAGAAAACTAGATGTATTACACAGCTTTACATATTGCCTGATTTAATATATGGGCTCCTCAAAAAGTTAAACATGAAATTACCACCTGACTCAGTAATTCTGTTCCTAGATCTATACCCAAATGAAATGAAAGCAGATATTCAAACAAATACCTGTATATGAGTGTTCGTAGCAGCCTATTCACAATAGCCGAAAGGTGAAAACAGCCCAAATGTCCATCAACTGATAAATGGATAAACAAAATGTATTTCCACGTGGAGGACTATTTCATAGGCATAAGAAGGAATAAAGTACAGATTCATGCTACAGCCTGGATAGATCTTGAAAAATTTGTGATAAATGAAAAGAATCAGACACAATAGATCAAATATTATGTGATTTTATTTATATGAAATGTCCAGAATGGCTAATCCATAGATATAGAAAACAGATTGGTTGTTTTGTCAGGGAAATGATGGCTCACTGGGTGTAATCTTATTTGGGGGTCATGAAAAATTTTTAGAACTAAAGAGAGGCAGTGTTTGTACAGAATTGTGAATGTACTAAATTCCACTAAACTGTATACCCTGAAATGACTGATTTTGTGTTATGTTAATTCCACCTTAATAAAAAACAGTGATTTAAATGTGATTGTAGGAAGAACATCAATGAATTTGGAGATATACTTAAAATGAACCCGTATGAAGTTAAGTGATGTTGTTTCTCTTTTCCTTATTCACCTTACTAAACTCATGTTGTTACTCAGCCTCGTAAGAATTATGAGAATTGATTTAATGATTCACTGAACGTAAAATTCTCTCAAGAGGAGAAAAGATACATAGGTCTTTGTTTCAAGAATAGCTTCTGCTTTGAAAATAAATGTTGATTTCTGATTTCAGTGTCAGGGAATTGATTTTAATTAGGAAAAGACCTTTCTGTCTCTGAGAATCACATGGTTTCTTTTTAAAAAGGCAAAAATTAATTACACATACCAGTGTCATGATAAGTGATATAGCCTATTGACCCTAGAATTTGACTTGTTGGATCTGTTTTATAAATGAACATAATATTATTGCTTAATACTGTTTAATGTGGGAAAAGGGCACTTGGTGTCATAAAGAAAATGCCATAAGATGGTTTCCATCTGCAGTAGAAAGAGACACTGATAGATGGGAATGTGAAAGAGTACTTTTAAAGCCAGTCTTCGGTGCCACGGACCTCATTTTGCAGTGGTTGTGAGCATGGTTCTGTGAAGGAATTGGTAGATATTTTTGCTTCACTAGAAGGGTCTTGTGTTCACCTGGAATTCATTCATCCTTTTCCCCCTATTTCTGTTCCTGCCTTGTCAGAGAGCCCAGAGGGATTCTTTAAAATGTAAATCAGATCATGTCAACACCACGGCCCTCAAAACAGCACTTGGTGTTCCTATTGCCTGGAATGTTCTTAAGATTTGTGTATAACTCAGTCCCTTAATTTCTTCAAGTCTCTCTTCACATGTGTCCTTACGAGTAACTTCCCCAGCACCTCCTGTTCTTTTCTTCTCCAGCAGTTATCATTGACACACTATGTATTTCACTTATTTCTTCATTTATTTTTGTTGTCTCCCTCATCTACACTGTAAGTTCCATAAGGACAGGGGGATTTTTGTCTGCTTTGTCTGTTCACTGCTGTATTCCCAGCACCCAGAGAAGGCCTGCCCTTAGTAGGCACTCAGTAATTACTGGTTGAGTTAATGAATGCAATCTCTTTAGTATATGGTGAATCTGTGCAATCTAAAGACTCATTTCTATCATTATTTACGAATAATTTTTTTCCCTTTGGTAACTTCCTCTCTGCTCTTTCTTTCTGGAATTCCTATTAATCAGATTTCTGCAATAAGTTTTTTTGTCATTTTACTCTAGTTTGAAGAGATATTCTTGATAGCATCCCTTTTAAGGACTTCCACTTTAAAAAATTGGTGATGTTTAATTTCCATGAATTCTCATTTGTTCTCTTATAGTTGCCTTTATAAAACATCCTGTCCTTATTTTATTGGTGAAACTAGTCATCATCCTAGATATATCTGAAGGGTCTAATTAGATTTTTTGCTTCCTCTTCCTTGAATTATATCTCTTCCCACCAGTGTAAAGTGTTCAGTTTAATCCTCTTTATGTTTCTGTTTTGTACATTTTGTACATTGCTGATGTATATAAATATATGCTTATCTTCAGATATATGCTTATCCTTGATGGTTAATCATTTTTTTAAAATGCAGGCCTAGGTTGCTTATTGGTAAAATGGATTGTTTCCCTGATAGGTTCCTTCCTTGTCTGAAGAGGAAGAGTTCTGTGTCATTTAATAAGTATTGTAGCCTACTTGATTTTTGCTTTATTGTTCTTTGGAGAATTAGTTAATAACCGGTCCACCCTGATCCCTACCAAGCCACAAGTGGTCTGGTGTGCAAAACCCCTCCAAGAAGGCCAGCTCTTCCAGGCCATTCTTTTCAACATCCCTTTAAATACTCACCTTCTCTTCTGTTTTGCTCCCACCTGCATACCTTCCAACTTGGAAGGTGTGGCATTTCCAAAGCTATACTAGGAAGGTTGGCTCCCACCCCAATTGTAGCTTTCCTCGTGTGTCTTCTGACTGTGACATCCCCCTCTTTGTTCTACACATAAGTGGGCTGACATCCACTTTTTTTTTATTTTACAGAATTTTATGAGTAATTTTTATCTTCTAAGTATCGTCTCTCATTACCCCTCATTTTCCTCAGTGTTGTATGTTTACTCCCTTGTGTGTTTATTTACTATAATTTAAATGGGATTCTGGAAGGTAGGGGCAGTACATGCATGTACTCAGTTTATCATCTTGATCCAGAGCCAATAAATATTACTTTGAGGTTTATAGTCATTTTTTAAGTGAAGGAAGAATGTTACTCTTCACACATTTCTTCCTCACTAACACCCCTGTTGTGGACTGAATTCTTGGTTCTCAAGTTCATAGGTTGAAGCCCTAATCCCCATTGTGACTGTATGTGGACATAGGATTTTTAGGAGGTAATTAAAGTTAAATGAGGTCATAAGGATGGGGTTCTAATCTGATAGCATTGGTAACCTTACACACGCGTGTACCACGGAAAGGTCCTATGAGCATACAGCAGGAAGATGGCCGTCTTTAAACCAGGAAGAGAGTTCTCACTAGAATCTGACCATGTTGTCACCCTGAACTTGGACATTCAGCCTCCAGTACTGTGAAAAATAAATTTTTGTTATTTAAGCCACTGAGTCTATAGTATTTTCTTAGGGCAGTCTAAGCTGACTAAGGTGACCCCTAATCAGATATTGATAATTGTCTGTTCCCTCTTTTGGGACCTAGGTTGCGTCCTTTGAGATTCCCTTCTGCCTAGGTGACTTCCTGGCAAAGACATATATACTTCTATTTTGCTTGCTGTCACCCAGCATCTTCCCTTCCCACTGAGTGCCTAGCCTTTGTTACCAGTCTTGTGTATTGTTTTTCTTCATCTAAGGCAAAGTCCTTAATACCTTTTTTTTTTTTGAAAAAAGTGATTTGGCCCAGGTAAAAGTCTGAAAGTGCTGTAATTTTAGAATACTCTGCAGTTTCCTTCCGAGTTAAGCTTTTAACACCTTACTTATCAAGTCACGTTTTTCCTTGCAAATGTTACACATTCTCCTACTGGCCTAACATTTCACCTCAGGTTTAGCTTCTAAAAATGTCAGTAAATGTATTAGTAACTGATTTTCTTTGCAAAGGAGTTTTAATGCACTCAGGAAACTAAAATGTACTCTGGTGGCAGGTAGATGTGCTTTATAATTTTTTGTTTTAACTAAAAGGACTAGCAGTATTTAGAAATAATCAAATGAAATTCCCTTAAGGTAAAAAAGAGAATCCGAAAATGGGAAGGGATGGGACTTCAGCTTGTGGAGTCCACATGTTTCCTTTTGTTGGTATGAAAACTGAGACTTAAAAATGCTATTACACACATTCTAAGGAGTGTAATTAAGACATAAATTTTATGTTTTAGGATTTTGGTCACTATTCTCTTTTGCTATGAGGTTTTTATTTTAGTATTTTAATAATTAATACACTTATTTTTGAGCAGCTTTAGATTTATAGAAAATCTAATCAGAAAGTACAGAGAGTTCCCATATACCCTCTCATCAATACTCAATGTCCCCACTCAATGTCGCATCTTGCATTGGTGTGATACATTTGTTAAAATTCATGAGGCAACATTCATATGTTATTTTTAACTAAAGTCCATGTTTTTTTTATGAATTTATTTTGTTAATTTTATTATTTTTGGCTACGTTGGGTCTTTGTTGCTGCGTGCGGGCTTTTCTCTAGTTGTGGCGAGCAGGGGCTACTCTTCGTTGTGGTGCGCAGGCTTCTCATTGCGGTGGCTTCTCTTGTTGGGAGCATGGGCTCTAGGTGTGCGGCCTTCAGTAGTTGTGGTTCGCGGGCTCTAGAGCGCAGGCTCAGTAGTTGTGGCGCATGGGCTTTGTTGCTCTGTGGCGTGTGGGATCTTCCCTGACCAGGCCTCAAACCCGTGTCCCCTGCGTTGGCAGGCGAATCCTTAACCACCATGACACCAGGGAAGCTCCGAAAGTCTATGTTTTACAAGAGGGTTCACTTTTGCTGTTGTACAATATATGGATTTTGATAGACATACAGTGACATATCCACCATTATGATATCCTAAAGGGTAGTTCCCCACCTTAAAAATCCCATGTTTTAAAAATCCCATCCTTCCTTCCCCCTGAACCCCTAGCAACCACTGCTCTTTACTGTCTCCATAGTTTTGCCTTTTTTTAGAATGCCTTATAGTTGGAATCATACATTATGTAGCCTTCTTAAACTGACTTCTTTTACTTAGAAATATACATTTAGGGTTTCACCTGGTCTTTTCATGACGTAATAGCTCATTTCTTTTTAGTGCTGAATAATAGACCATTTGTTGGGTGTACCATAGTTTATCTATTCACTTATTAAAGGGCATCTTGGTTGCTTCCATGTTTTGACAATTATGAATAAGTCTGCTATAAACATCTGTGTGCAGGTTTTTGCAATGACATAGGTTTTCAGCTTCTTTGGGTAAACACCAAGGACTGTGATTGCTGGATCTTATCTTAAGAGCATGTTTAGTTTTATAAGAAACCGCCAAACTGTCTTCCGAATTGGCTGCACCATTTTGCATTTTCACCAGCAAAGAATGAGAATTCTTTTTTTTTATTTCTAATAGTCTAAGAATAGAAAATTTGCCCAGTAGAGAAAAATCAAAAGTTATCTCTAATCCTACTGACAAAACTATTTTCTTCTTCTATTTTCTTCTAATATTTTTGTGTATGTTTTCATGTACACAATAATACAGCACATAGTTTGTTTCTTTTCATTTAGACAGAAATCTTAAAATGCCATATTGTTACCTACCCTTCAAAACAAACAAAACTTTAATGATTGATTAATACTACCTTGTATGGGTTTGCCATAATTTACATAAACCATTTTCTTAAAGTGGCTTCTAATTATCCTTTATTATAAATAACACTGAAATCAAAAGTTCAGGCATGTTGGAGTATTCTGTCTTCATATTTGTTAGATTTTGGAATGTGGTTTCATGCTTAACACTTTTAGGCTTTGGAAGCAGGAAATAAATGTTAATTTTTAGGAAGTAAAAAAAGAACAAAAATGATAATGATAGGAAACCCCTATGTAATACCTACCATGAGCCAGGTACTATTCTGAGCATTTTATTGATACTAAGTCAGCTAATGCTTACAATCCGAGGAGGTTTGGAGCATTATTAGCCCTATTTTATTTTATTTTATTTTATTTATTTATTTTTGCGGTACGCGGGCCTCTCACTGCTGTGACCTCTCCTGTCGCGGAGCACAGGCTCCGGACGCTCAGGCTCAGCGGCCATGGCTCACAGGCCCAGCCGCTCCGCGGCTTGTGGGATCTTCCCGGACCAGGGCACGAACCTGTGTTCCCTGCATCGGCAGGCGGACTCTCAACCACTGCGCCACCAGGGAAGCCCTATTAGCCCTATTTTAAAGCTAAGGAAACCAAATGTAACTTGCTCAAGGCCTCACACCCAGCAAGCAGTGGGATTGAGCTTTGGAATCCATGCCTGTCTCTAAACAATACTGGTAACAGCTTCACTCCACTATTGAAAGAATATTTGACTTGCATAATTTAAGGTGGAATTCAATCTTTTTAAGGTCATATAGATTCCATTATGGCCTCTGGTCTTAAGTATGTCCTATCTTTTAGGCATTTGCGTTTGTAGCTCTTGGCAAAGCAGTGAAGTTCTTCTGTGTTATGGGGTGACTGGTACAGTGTGAGAAAGACCTGCCTCAACTGCATATGTTGCTAATATTTGGAGGATTGATCAATTCTCTAACATCTCTTCCCTGTAGCTGTATCTTGGCAGATGAGTGATGCTAAACAAATACCAGACAGCTGTGTAGACCAATGGTTATGAAGATTCATCATCCCCAACCCAACCTCAGTTGTGTCTTTATGTACGTAAACCTTTTCACTTTCGCTTTTTTCAAGCAGCTATTCCAAACACTCACTGTCCTCAGTAAGCCCCACACCAAACAGTATTGCTTTGACTATCAGTAGAGGTCTACACAATCCACTTCCCTGTAAGAATTCAGAGTGCTACTGAAATAGTTGGTAACAAACTATAAGCTCCTTTTGCTTGTCATTTCCCCGCATCCCTTTTGGAAGGACCTAGGCTTCTAGTCAGGGCAACAGACACTAGGTTTGGAGAGGACAAAAGGGATGATCCATGAGCTAACCACATTAGGAATCCAATTTGAAGCCAAAAGAGAAGAATATAGCTTTACAGATACGTCTGCTTTCTGGGCGTGGATACTCTATAAAAATGTAAATTCTTATAAAAGATGAATTATAATTATTGATACTTTTCATAGTTGTAGATTAGTCAGATTATAGTCATTTTAGATGTTATACACAAATTAAAGTCTACTTTTATAATGCAGGTATCTAAATTTTATAAAATATTTAATTAAATATGTTTAAATAATAATATTTATATGCCTAAAAATGATAATCAAGCCTAGCCTTTCTTTTCCAGGGCTCTTTTTAAGACACCCTGGAGAAATATGCATCTTCCCTTGAAGGAGGTCCCTGTGATGTGTGGTTTTTTAAAAGAACTCTAGCTGTCTTTATGCGTATCAATTCCTCCACCGTGCTATGTATTTCTTTTTTTTTTCCTAGTGCCTTGGGTTGGATGTTTGTGTTTTATTTTTCCTTCTTTATTTTTTCAAATATGCAAGTTTCAAAATTATGGATTTTCCTTGGTGTACAACTTTGGTCACATTTCACAGATTTTTATATGTAGTATTCGAATTAGTTACTCTATTAATATTTTCTAGTGACTTTTTTTTAAAGGGAATTCCTTTATTTTTATTTTTTATTTATTTATTTTTGGCTGCGTTGGGTCTTCGTTTCTGTGCAAGGGCTTTCTCTAGTTGCGGCAAGCGGGGGCCACTCTTCATCGCCGTGCGCGGGCCTCTCACTATCGCGGCCTCTCCTGTTGCGGAGCAACAGGCTCTGGACGCGCAGGCTCAGCGGCCATGGCTCACGGGCCCAGCCGCTCCGCGACATGTGGGATCTTCCCGGACTGGGGCACGAACCTGTGTCCCCTGCATCGGCAGGCAGACTCCCATCCGCTGCGCCACCAGGGAAGCCCTCTAGTGACATTTTTAAACTTACATATTTTCTTGGGAATTACTTAGGGAAATTTTGTTTGGGGAATATTTTGTCTTTAGTTTTAATTCGGTCAACTTTTCTGCATCATCTTTACCTCTTAATTTACAGCTTCTCTGTAGCCAATCATTTGCTCTCATATATTGGCCAAATATTTAATGCAGATCGGGGGCCTGACACTGCACTAGATTTTAGTGAAAGAGACACTGTACCTGGTTTTAAGGAAGCTAAAATATTGGGCTAGTTGTATATAAGTAAACAAACAGGAGCAAAACAGTGGTAAATGTACTGTGATTTTACACTTAAAACTGAGTGTGGTCACAGTTGAAAGATACTGTCGTCTTGCAACATGGAGATGCCAGACAAAAATCTTCATAGAGGAGATGGCAGGTCTGAAGAGTTTTGAGAGGAGAGGTATTTGTCAGGTAGTAACAAGAGGAAAAATCAACTGTATTCTAAAGTCTAATAACTTTGGAGAGGGATTCTTCCTCTTCTACATAATCTCTTGTCCTGTGATCTCCATCCTGTCCCATTCTGTATCCCATAAAGATCATTTTTCCCCTTTCTTTCCTAATCTTCAACTTCTTTCTCCCTACTTGTTGCCCCCCGAGTTTATACAGTTATATCCACATGGTACACATTCTAACACACACTTCCCCACACGACACCATCATTACCTCTTCACCTAAACTCTTCATCCTTGTCTAGCTGTTAATTTTTTTCATTTTAAAATCAAAACATTTTAATCAATAGTCAGACTTTTCTATCCCCATTTTCTTATTGTTTTGGCTATTCTAGACCACTGTAATACAATTTTCATCCTTACAGACAGCAGGAACTAATTTGGCTAAGGTCACCAGTGACTGTCTAACTGCAAAATTTAATGGCCATCTCTCATTACTATTTTATTTTTTGGAGGCACATGACACATGATTTTATATAATATATAAAATTATGTAATTATAATTACAGTATATACACACACACACACACACACACACACACACACACACACACACACACACACACACACACTGGACTATATATATAGTCATGATAGGGATAATTTGCTTGCATGTATCCCCCTTACTGGACTATATAAATGTGAGAGCAAGAGATATAATGCCTTACTCATTTTTGTAGCCTTAGTGCTTATTATCAGTAGTAGTATATAGTAGATACTGGAAGGTTTAGTGAATTCAGCTTTACCAGCACTTATTCAGATATTCAGATCTCCTGTTTAGATTTGTACGTGGTGTGTTGATGGATTTAGGCCAAATCTGTCCAATTATCATCTTCATGTCCTATAGTAATTCTTAATATGCTATGCCCTAAATTACTGTAATTTTTGTTTTCTTTGTGATATTACATCTTCACTAAGGAGCTGGTATAAATGTTTGAACCAATTCTTCATTCAAAACGAGCTTTGCCATCTGCTGGGTGGGGATGTTATTTTATGAGAAGGAAATCAAATACTCCACTATTGTGGAAACTTGGCCCTTCAAGTTATGGGAATTTTCTAATGGAGTGTTTTGAAAATTTCAACAAGCCGTAAATGTTTGATTTGAAGCAAACTCTGATTATAGTTTACTGACTGTTCTATATTTCTTTTTCTTTCTTACCTTCTCTGTCTCTTGGGAGGAGGGAATTTTTTTCTCTTTTTAGTGACAAGTCATTAGTTGTAAAATACGTTTGATGCTGCAGGTGAAATTATTCTCCTAGATACAAAGTTTTCAACTTCCTATGCTAGGCAGGTGGAGTGGGGTCTGTTCACTTTAGTCTGTATATGGACTGCTTTAAATAGGAGCTCCATTGAGCTTTTGGTAAGGCTTGGTAGACTTCTGACTCAACACTGATGTCCGAGTGTGATAACTAGAATCCCTTTCCCTGGCTGGTCCTGAACTTTCATTTTCATCTCTCAGCAAAAAGAAACTACAGAAAACGTTACACCACTTTGCAGAAGACTTGAGCTTAGCTTTTAACATCCTGCCACTTGTAGCTTCAGAATTTGACAGAGTTCTTGAGTTAAAACCATATGTATGCAAGAACTGGTTTTCTTTTCTCTCTTTCCTTCTTTATTTTTGGCTACGTTGGGTCTTCGTTGCTGCACATGGGCTTTCTCTAGTTTCACTGAGTGGGGGCTACTCTTCATTCCAGTGCGCGGGCTTATCATTGCAGTGGCTTCTCTTTTTTCGGAGCACGGGCTCTAGGCGCGTGGGCATCAGTAGTTGTGGCACGTGGGCATCGGTAGTTGTGGCACGTGGGCTCAGTAATTGTGGCTCGTGGGCTCTAGAGTGCAGGCTCAGTAGTTGTGGCTCACGGGCTTAGTTGCTCCGCGGCATGTAGGATCTTCCCGGACCAGGGCTCGAACCCGAGTCCCCTGCATTGGCAGGCGGATTCTTAACTACTGCACCACCAGGGAAGCCCAGGACTGGTTTTCTACTGTGCCCTTCTAATTGGGTTTTTGTGCCATGAAGCTTTGGATTTTCTCTCTAGTTTCCTGATATTCTGTACTAACAAGCACTTTGTATCTTTTTTCTCAGCAACAACTCTCAGCTGGGCAAAGACCATGTTTTCAGCCTCTTGCCCTGAACCCATTAATGACAACCCCTCCTAGGGATAAAAGCATAATGCTTGTCCGCTCACCTCTCAGTGTTTCTCCTCTGTCCAGAAACTTGACCCCTTGGGTCCTTGTTTATTCAGTAGCTCCCTGATGCTTTTAAGTAGACATTATTTGCATTTTATAAAGCTTTTGTATTTGCTTTTTCCCTGTGTGTTAGTTGGCCTTAAGATACTATATTCTTTTGTCTTGAGTTATTTGTAAAACACTGAAGCACTGAAACAATGTTACAATCAATTTTGTTTATGGTTGCATCTTGCACAAGGCTATTAATATTACATAATGAAGTTAGACGATAAATTAGCTACATTTTAAAATTATAAGTAACAGGCTGCTTCTATGGAGTCAAAAATACGGAAAATTTTATCCTTATATATGTATAGTCATAGTCTATTCTTTTAAAATTAAATTTACATATTCCAAGTGAAATTGAATGGACAAGAGGAAAATTATTTGATTGCAAATCACTGAAGTCATTAACAAAGTTCCTGATTAAATTGCCTTTGCTACTCTGTACACTTGAATATTGATTTATTTATTTTTGTATATTTTCTTTTTTTTAAACATCTTTATTGGAGTATAATTGCTTTACAATGTTGTGTTAGTTTCTGCTGTACAACAAAGTAAATCAGCTATATGTATACATATATCCCCATATCCCCTCCCTCTTGCGCCTCCCTCCCGCCCTCCCTATCCCACCCCTCTGGGTGGTCACAAAGCCCCAAGCTGAATTCCCTGTGCTATGTGGCTGCTTCCCACTATCTATCTACTTTACATTTGGTAGTATATATATATGTCAATGCCACTCTCTCACTTCATCCCAGCTTCCCCTCCCCCTGCACCATGTCCTCAAGTCCATTCTCTATGTCTGCATCTTTATTCCTGTCCTGCCCCTGGGTTCATCAGAACCATTGTTTTTTTTTTTTAGATTCCATATACATGTGTTAGCGTACGGTATTTGTTTTTCTCTTTCTGACTTACTTCACTCTGTATGACACACTCTAGGTCCATCCATCTCACTACAAATAACTCAGTTTTGTTTCTTTTCTATGGCTGAGTAATATTCCATTGTATATATGTGCCACATCTTCTTTATCCATTCGTCTGTCGATGGACGTTTGTGTTGCTTCCATGTCCTGTCTGTTGTAAATAGTGCTGCAGTGAACATCGGGGTGCGTGCATCCTTTCGAATTCTGGTGTTCTGCGGATATATGCCTAGGAGTGGGATTGCTGGGCCATACGGTAGTTCTATTTTTAGTTTTTTAAGGAACCTCCCTAAGGTTCTCCATAGTGGCTATATCAGTATATGTTCCCACCAACAGTGCAAGAGGGTTCCCTTTTCTCCACACCCTCTCCAGCTTTTATTGTTTGTAGATTTTTGATGATGGCCATTCTGACTGGTGTGAGGTGATACCTCATTGTAGTTTTGATTTGCATTTCTCTAATGATTAGTGGTGTTGAGCATCCTTTCTTGTATTTGTTGGCAATCTGTATATCTTCTTTGGAGAACTGTCTATTTAGGTCTTCCGCCCATTTTTTGATTGGATTGTTTGTGTTTTTGATATTGAGCTGTATGAGCTGCTTGTAAATTCTGGAGATTCATCTTTGTCAGTTGCTTCGTTTGCAGATATTTTCTCCCATTGTGAGGGTTGTCTTTTCGTGTTGTTTATAGCTTCCTTTGCTGTGGAAAAGCTTTTAAGTTTCATTAGGTCCCGTTGTTGATTTTTGTTTTTATTTCCATTTCTCTAGGAGGTGGGTCAAAAAGGATCTTGCTGTGATTTATGTCATAAATGTACACTTGAATATTTAATGATAACTTTCCCAGCTATTAAATTGCTGTATTATAATGTCATTTTGCATATTATGACACACATTAATATGACTAACACCTTAACATATTTATATATTAAAAATAAACTTCTAAAAACTTATTTCTGGAGTAGTCTGTAGATAGTTTTTTTTTTAACATGTTCGAAAAGAAATTTTTAAAAATTAAGCCTTAGGAAAGCAATTGGCAAAAGTTTACATGCCATTCAATAGGTTGGGCCTTTCAAATTTTATATTTCCATTTATAGAAGTAAGAATGGGGGGAAATTCCCTGAATAATTCTGACTTTCTGGCCACATTCCCTTTAGTTGTAATGTTTTCTATTCGGGATACATAGACTTCATATTGGGTTTATCCATAAAAAAATACATGAAAAATAAGTTGTATTCAAATAATACAAATGTTGTATACATACCAAGTAACTGGCTTAACTGTTTTCTCTCTTAATTATTTGGTTATTCAGCTAAAGTAGTCATCACAACCATTTGTTTCAACGTCCAGCAGAAGGTTACAGTGCTGTTGTTATGTGTGATTCAGTTGTCATATTTTTAATATTTTGATGGATGAAATATATAATTTAAATGTAGCAAGTACTGAAAGTGATCTGAAGTGGAATCTCAGGCTGTGAGAACAAGCTGCATGAAACATGAATAATCTACAGGTTAGAGAAGCTAAGAGGACGAAAGTGAAGTTTATCTGCAGAGGCACTTAAATAAAATAAATGAGTAAATAATTCATAATCTAAATAATACCTCAAAAGTACATATGCTGTTGTTTTTATTCTGTTTGCTCTTCTTTTGTATAATCCTATTAGATATGCAGTTAGATAATCCATTTGTATATTTTTTAATGAGAGAATTTTAAAAGTAAGTCACAGACGATGAATTTTTTAAAATTATTTATTTATTTTTGCCTGTGCTGGGTCTTCGTTGCTGCGCATGGGCTTTCTCTAGTTGTGGCACGTGGGGGCTACTCTTCGTTGAGGTGTGCAGGCTTCTCACTGTGGTGGCTTCTCTCGTTGCAGAGCACAGGCTCAGTAGTTGTGGTGCGCGGGCCCAAGAGCGCAGGCTCAGTAGTTGTGGTGCACGGGTTTAGCTGCTCTGCGGCATGTGGGGATCTTCCCAGACCAGGGATCAAACCCGTGTCCCCTGCACTGGCAGGTGGATTCTTATCCACTTCCACTACGCCACCGGGAAGTCCAGTCATGAATTATTTTAACCTCTAAATACACTGGAACACAGAATATGACATTTTGAGCTATACAACTCATATTGTTATAAAAAGTGGAAAGACATTAACTTAAAGCAGATGGATCCAGGGGGCTAGAACAGTTTTTAAGAGGATATGTCAACTAGTTCCACTCAGGTACAGAAAAAGTAAGTATCACATGGGCCACTGCTAATTATGGACCAGACTTGCAATGGCCATGCAGCCTGATCTCATCCCTTGTGTGATACAGTTCTTTGCAGTTCAGCGTGATGCAGTCAACACCTCTTATTTTTCTACTCAAGTTGTTATTATGTTAGATTATCAATTTTCTACTTGGTGTATTTGGAAGAATGAACAACAGGAAATTTAATCAACCTATACAATATTTTTTTGAAATTTATTTTATTTATATATTTTTATACAGCAGGCTCTCATTAGTTATCTATTTTATACACATTAGTGTATACATGTCAATCCCCATCTCCCAATTCATCCCACCCCCACCTCACCGTCCCCCGCTTGGTGTCCATACCTTGGGTCAAAAAAGATCTTGCTGTGATTTATGTCAAAGAGTGTTCTTCCTATGTTTTCCTCTAAGATTTTTATAGTGTCTGGTTTTACATTTAAGGCTCTAATCCATTTTGAGTTTATTTTTGGGTATGGTGTTAGGAATTGTTCTAACATCATTCTTTTACATATAGCTGTCTGGTTTTCCCAGCACCACTTATTGAAGAGACTGTCTTTTCTCCATTGTATATCCTTACCTTCTTTGTCATAGATTAGTTGACCCTAGGTGCCTGGGTTTATCTCTGGGCTTTCTATAGTGTTCCATTGATCTGTATTACTGCTTTTGTGCCAGTACCATATTGTCTTGATTACTGTTGCTTTGTAGTATAGTATGAGGTCAGGGAGTCTGATTCTTCCAGCTTCGTTTTTTTCCCTCAAGATTGCTTTGGCTATTTGGGGTCTTTTGTGTCTCAACACATATTTTAAGATTTTTTGTTCTAGTTCTGTAAAAAATGCCATTGATAATGTGATAGGGATTGCATTGAATCGGTAGATTGCTTTGGGTAGTAGAGTCATTTTCACAAGATTGATTCTTCCAATCCAAGAACATGGTATATCCCTCCATCTTTGTCATCTTTGATTTCTTTCATCAGTGTCTTATAATTTTCTGAGTATAGGTCTTTTACCTCCTTAGGTAGGTTTATTCCTAAGTATTTTATTCTTTTTGTTGCAGTGGTGAATGGGATTGTTTCCTTAATGTCTCTTTCTGATCTTTCATCGTTAGTGTATAGGAATGTGAGAGATTTCTGTGCATTAATTCTGTATCCTGCTGCTTTACCAAATTCACTGATTAGCTCTAGTAGTTTTCTGGTGGCATCTTTAAGAATCTCTTTGTATAGTATCATGTCATCTGCAAACAGTGGCAGTTTTACTTCTTCCTTTCCAATTCGTATTCCTTTTATTTCTTTTTCTTCTCTGATTGCTATGGCTAGGACTTCCAAAACTATGTTGAATAATCGTGGCAAGAGTAGACATCCTTGTCTTTTTCCTGATATTAGAGGAAATGCTTTCAGTTTTTCACCATTGAGAATGATATTTGCTGTGGGTTTTTCATATATGGCCTTTATTATGTTGAAGTAGGTTCCCTCTGTGCCCACTTTCTGGGGATTTTTTTCATAAATCAGTGCTGAATTGTCTCAAAAGCTTTTCTGCATCTATTGAGATGATCATATCGTTTTTATTCTTCAATTTGTTAACATGGTGTATCACATTGATTGTTTTGCATATATTGAAGAATCCTTGCGTCCCCGGGATAAATCCCACTTAATCATGGTGTATGATCATTCTACTGTGTTGTTGGATTCTCTTTGCTAGTATTTTGTTGAGGATTGTTGCATCTATATTCGTTATATTGGTTTGTAATTTTAGTTTTTTGTAGTATCTGTGTCTCATTTTGGTATCAGGGTGATGGTGGCCTCGTAGAATGAGTTTGGACGTGTTCCTTCCTCGAATTGTTTGGAAGAGTTTGAGAAGGATGGGTGTTAAGCTCTTCTCTAAATGTTTGGTAGAATTCACTTGTGAAGCCATCTGGTCCTGGACTTTTGTTTGTTGGAAGATTTTTAATCACAGTTTCAATTTCATTACTTGTGATTGGTCTGTTCATATTATCTATTTCTTCCTGGTTCAGTCTTGGAAGGTTATACCTTTCTAAGAATGTGTCCATTTCTTCCAGGTTGTCCATTTTATTGGCATAGAGTTGCTTGTAGTAGTCTCTTATGATGCTTTGTATTTTGTGGTGTCCATTTTAACTTCTCGTACTTCATTTCTAACTTTATTGATTTGAGTCCTCTACAATTTTTTGCTTGATGAATCTGGCTAAAGGTTTATCATTTTTGTTTTATCTTCTCAAAGAACCAGCCTTTAGTTTTATTGGTCTTTGGTATTGTTTTCTTTCTTTGTATTTCATTTATTTCTGCTGTGATCTTTATGATTTCTTTCCTTCTACTAACTTTGGGTTTTGTTTGTTCTTCTTTCTCTAGTTCCTTTAGGTGTTAGGTTAGATTGGGGGTTTTTTTTGAGATTTTTAATGTTTCTTGAGGTAGGCTTGTATTGCTATAAACTTCCCTCTTAGAACTACTTTTGCTGCATCCCATAGGTTTTGGATCATCATGTTTTCATTGTCATTTGTCTCTAGGAATTTTTTGATGTCCTCTTTGATTTCTTCAGTGATCTCTTGGTTATTTAGGAACATGTTGTTTAGCCTCCATGAGTTTGTGTTTTTTACGTTTTTTTCCCTATAATTCATTTCTAATCTCATAGTGTTGTGGTCAGAAAAGATGCTTGATATGATTTCAATTTTCTTAAATTTACTGAGGCTTGATTTGTGAACCAAGGTGTGATCTATCCTGGAGAATGTTCCGTGCACACTTGAGAATAAAGTGTAATCTGCTGTTTTTGGATGGAATGTCCTATAAATATCAGTGAAATCTCTCTGGTCTATTGTGTCATTTAAAGCTTGTGTTTCCTTATTAATTTTCTGTCTGGATGATTTGTCCATTGGTGTAAGTGAGGTGTTAAAGTCCCCCACTATTATATGTTACTGTCAGTTTCTTCTTTTATAGCTGTTAGCATTTGCCTTATGTATTGAGGTGCTCCTATTTTGGGTGCATATATATTTATAATTGTTATATCTTCATCTTGGATTGATCCCTTGATCATTATGAAGTATCATTCCTTGTCTCTTGTAACAGTCTTTATTTTAAAATTTATTTTATCTAATATGTTTATTGCTACTCCAGCTTTCTTTTGATTTCCATTTGCATGGAATATCTTTTTCCATCCCCTCCCTTTCAGTCTGTATGTGTCCCTAGGTCTGAAATGGGGCTCTTGTAGACAGCATATATTCGGGTCTTGTTTTTGTATCCATTCGGCGAGCCTGTGTCTTTTCGTTGTAACATTTAATCCATTCACATTTAAGGTAATTATTGATATGTATGTTCGTATTACCATCTTCTTAATTGTTTTGTGTTTGTTTATGTAAGTCCTTTTCTTCTCTTGTGTTTCCCACGTAGAGAAGTTCCTTTAGCATTTGTTGTAGAGCTGGTTTGGTGCTGCTGAATTCTCTTAGCTTTTGCTTGTCTGTACAGCTTTTGATTTCTCAGTCGTATCTGAATGAGATCTTTGCTGGGTAGAGTAATCTTGGTTGTAGGTTCTTCCCTTTCAGCTCTTTAAATATATCATGCCACTCCATTCTGTCTTGTAGAGTTTCTGCTGAGAAATCAGCTGTTAACCTTCTGGGAGTTCCCTTGTATGTTATTTGTCAATTTTCCCTTGTTGCTTTTAATAATTTTTCTTTAATTTTTGTCAATTTGATTACTATGTGTCTCGGCATGTTTCTCCTTGGGATTATCCTGCCTGGGACTGTCTGCACCTCCTGGACTTGGGTGGCTGTTTCCTTTCCCATGTTAGGGAAGTTTTCGACTATAATCTTTTCAAATATTTCTCGGGTCCTTTCTCTCTCTCTTCTCCTTCTGGGACCCCTATAATGTGAATGTTGTTGCCTTTAAAGTTGTCCCAGAGGTCTCTTCATTTCTTTTCATTCTTTTTTCGTTATTCTGTTCTGCAGCAGTCAATTCCACCATTCTGTCTCCTAGGTCGCTTATTCGTTCTTCTGCCTCAGTTATTCTGCTATTCCTTATACTGTATTTTTCATTTCAGGTATTGTATTGTTCATCTCAGTGTGTTTGTTCCTCAATTCTTCTAGGTGTTTGTTCCTTAATTCTTCTAAGTCTTTGTTAAACATCTCTTGCATCGTCTTGATCTTTTCCTCCCCCTTTTTTTCCCAGGTTCTGGATGATCTTCACTATCATTATTCTGAATTCTTTTTCTGGAAGGTTGCCTATCTCCACTTCATTTAGTTGTTTTTCTGGGGTTTTATCTTGTTCCTTCATCTTGTATATAGCCCTCTGCCTTTTCATCTTGTCTGTCTTTCTGTGAATATGGTTTTTTTCCCACAGGCTGCAGGGTTGTAGTTCTTCTTGCATCTGCTGTCTGTCCTCTGGTGGATGAGGCTATCTCAGAGGCTTGTGCAAGTTTCCTGATGGGAGGGACTGGTGGTGGGTAGAGCTGGGTGTTGCTCTGGTAGGCAGAGCTCAGTAAAATTTTAATCCGCTTGTCTGCTGACGGGTGGGGCTGCGTTCCCTCCCTGTTGGTTGTTTGGCCTGAGGTGACCCAGCACTGGAGCCTACCCGACTCTTTGGTGGGGCTAATGGTGTACTCCGGAAGGGCTGATGCCAAGGAGTACTTCCCAGAGCTTCTGCTGCCAGTGTCCTTGTCCCTGCGGTGAGCCATAGCACCCCCTGCCTCTGCAGGAGACCCTCCAGTACTAGCACGTAGGTCTGGTTCAGTCTCCTATGGGGTCACTGCTCCTTACCCCTGGGTCCTGATGCATGCACTACTTTGTGTGTGCCCTTCAAGAGTGGAGTCTCCGTTTCCCCCAGTCCTGTTGACGTCTTGTAGTCAAATCCCACTAGCCTTCATAGTCTTATTCTCTAGAAATTTCTCCTCCCGTTCCTGGACCCTTCAGGTTGGGAAGCCTGACCTGGGGCTCAGAGCCTTTACTCCAGTGGGTGGACTTCTGTAAAGCGTCCTCCAGTTTTTGAGTCACTGCCCCAGCAGTTATGGGATTTGATTTTACTGTGATTGTGCCCCTCCTACCATCTCATTGTGGCTTCTCCTTTGTCTTTGGATGCAGAGTATGTTTTTTGGTGAATGTCAGTGTTTTCTTGTGGATGATTGTTCAGCAGTTAGTTGTGATTCTGGTGCTCTCGCAAGAGGAGTGAGCACACGCCCTTCTACTCCACCATCTTGAACCAATCTTCTGTACATTTTTAATGAGCTCCTCTACTTTTATGAAGATACTGTCAGTGTAAATTGAGGTTAATTAGATTATCTTCCAATTTGCTATGAGGCATCACCATTCGTAAAATGTAAGAAATGTATGAAAGTCAAATAAAGAGTTTGACACTCATAAGTTAAAAAACACTTATATGAATTTTCATCAAAATAAAAGAACAGAAACAAGCATTGCCTTATAATTCACACCCCCCATAAATTATGCACCATCGTACTTAAAACTAAAGTGTGATGTCGTTTAAATGAGTATTTTTTCTTTACTGTAATTCATAGCTATGAAATCTCTTGGACCTTTGGTCATAAGTCCCGGTGGAAGATAGAGATAAAATGATGGCTGAAAGCGTGAAAAAGTAGGAAAAAAAAGTTACTCAGTACTTAGATGTTAAGCTAATTTTACCTTAAGAATACAGTAATGTCTCAGTCTCAGAGGGATGAAGCAGTAATTTGGAATGTGACATCAAGTAATTCATCAAATTCAAAGACTTCATTCAGTATTGGTCAAATTCTTTGTTTACTTTGGGGATCAGATACAGACAATTTGTATGATTGAAAAAGGTCTTCCTTGGCACAAGAAAAATAAATTGCTTCCTTTGATTAAAAGACTTATAAATAGTGGGATATGGTAAATATATAGAAATATGTTTCTTTTTTGTCCTTTACCTTAAGTTCAGATGGAAGGTTTGGGGTTGGTCATTAGAAGGTGCCCCATAATAAGCAAATGTACGTACGAATTTTCAAAAATGTCCTAATTTCCAGTTGTCTGTCTATTATCATTAAAATATATTACGAATTTTCATATTTGCTAACCTTAACTATATATCTATGTGCCATATTTTCATGGTGCCCTGAAGGAGATTTGGCCAGTGTTAAGGCAGGTATGGGTTAGTAGAATACGTTCCAAAGATTATTTTCAGGCTTACTCTCGTATTCAGTCTGTATGTTCTGTGACCGTGAAAAGGTTATCAACAGATTCTACAACCATAACACTAGGAATATTATTTTATGGTGCTCAAATCATCAATTGTTACTGGGACAGAGAAGCCAGTCATTAGAAGGAAGAATCAAAAAAAACCAAAGAAGCTCTTTGGTAGCCATATTTTATCAATCTGCATCTCTGTGAGGAATTTTAAATAACAGTTCATATAATTATGGCCACCTCATAGATCATCTGGATTAAGCATGCGTCCAGTATGAAATTATGCCATACAGCATCTCAGACAGATGGCTGGTCACAAATTCAGTCTCCGATTGAACATGGCGGCTTAAAGGGTTCTAATTCCTGAGTCAGCCTGGTTTACTGTTGGACAGATCTACTTGGAGGACCTAAGAGGGAGTGAGAAGTATAGAAGAAGGCACATTCTTCATTTGGGCTAAACATAAAATCTGCCTTCTTATAGCTCCCACCCATTGACAGTAGATGGATATAACTGTGATGATAACAAAAGAACTGGTAGGAAAATTGTAAGAAACCCTCCCTGGTCCAGCACCTCCATTAGATGGAATATTATTTTTGCAACCACAAGAATCCAAACAGGCTGTGAATGTGCAGTCAAAGTAATGGCAGTGCCTTAATATCTTAACACTATACTACTAACAGGCTTTAAAACACCTGCAAAGTTTTAGTTTATTTCTTCTCACATTTACCAACAAATCCATCTCTTAGGAAAATGAAGTCATGATGAATACACTGTCCTTCCATAGGGGCTAAATCGGAAAAGCGATCTAACAGTTTCTTCTCTTTTCTTCCCAGTCGTTTTATAGTTTAAACGTAAGAATATGGTTTTGTGCTGAGAAGTTTCACAGTCTGACCCCAAAGCGCCACATTGTACTTTAATTATAATGTTCACTAGTATGGGGGTGAAACTGACTTACTGCAACAGCTCTATATTTTAATTGCACGAACTTCTACTTGTTTAGAATGAACCGTATGATTCATTCTCATTCTAAAAATTTAATACACATCTAATTAAATACATTATTCAGTGAGATTAATTGTGTGAATTAATTTCTGGAAAAATGAATATCCAAGGGTAAAGCATTACATTGCTAATGGCAAAAAAAAATTAAAAACTGAATTTATAGGGAATTATGATGCCATCAAAAGAGACATAGATCTGTCCATTCAGTCACAGGCATGTACTTCTTTTGATGGAAACCTTCTTAGGCTGCATCAATGAGTTGTGAAAAGCAAATTTTATCAATTTAATCAGACATGCTAATTGGTTGAATAAACCCATCACATAATTTCTTTTGGAATCCCATAGATGAAACAAACTATTCGTTGAAAAGGAAGCAATTCAGTAAGTTCTTATAAGGAGACAGCCTAAATTGGAGTCTTCGCTATGCCCAACAGAAAGGTTTATTATTAGTCCATGGGTTACCTTTGGGGCGTGCGTGTGCGCACACACGTGTGTGTGTGTGTGTGTGTGTGTGTGTGTGTGTGTGTGTGTGTGTGGTTGGCTGTGCTGTGGGCATAACCTCCTCCTGAGTAATGATCATCATCATTGTATTCATTAATTCATTTAAAGTCGTAAAATAAAAATTGAATTAATAGTTAATAATAATAATTCATTCAGGGCAGTAAAATAAGAGTAAAAGAGTATTTGCTTAATAGGGTTGTGGTGAAGATTAAATAAGTTAATATGAATAAAGTACTTGGAAGAGATTTTAGCATCCAGTAAAAATTCCTTACTGTTACCTTTTTCCATTTGGTTCATAAGTATCAAATGCTTATTATAGGCCAGGTGCTGTGCTAGGCTTGATGATAAAATGTTGAAAAAACAGTTGTGGTTTCTGTTCTCGTGGAGTTCATAATCTTGTGGAGGATCCAGGCATTGATCACACATTGTTGTAAAATTGTAACTGTGTTAAGTTCTCTGAGGGCCAGTTACATGATGCTTTGGGAGCTTGTTAATGAGGGAAAAGTGGTGAAATAGCTATTATTCTGGGCCAATTATTGAAATTGTGAAATTGAATTATGATAAGAATTCCCAATTTCCTTGGATTTTTCTCACTTTCTGCAGTGACCATCTTTTTTGGCATGCTTTGATGTGGAGAAGTTCTTTCATTAATCTCCCCATCTTTATGAACAAACATAACAAATATTTATTGAGTTAATACTACGTTCAGGGCACTATTTTACATACTATAGGAGATGTAAAGATGAATAAGACATGGCTCTTCTCGGAGTTCACAATTTCATGGCAAGAGACAGTTTTACACACGAGTCCTAACATGGTCGTGATAGGAAATTTTATCCTTCACTTTTCTTCAGCTATTCCATGACTGCTTAGAAAAGTGCCTGGAACATAATGTGCGCTCAATAGTTTTTATTATTATTGATGTCATTAGTATCATTGAGCAAGACATTATAGGAACTGATACTGGAGCAATACATCAGGTCCAAATTATAGAAAGATTTGCATGGTCGTCAAAACCCATCACTTCTCACCACAGCTGACACTCCAGCGCTGATCCATCTGCCCTTTTTTATCCATAATCTCTCACCTAGACTGTTATAGTAGTCTCCTCACTGTTCTCCCTGCCTCTTCTTTTGCCCTTTTACATTTTAGAAAAACAGAATTATCCTTAAAATGTAAGACAAATTGTGTGATGCCTCTGCTAAAAATCTCCAGTGGCTTCCAATTTCAGTCAAAGTAAAAGCAAAAAACCCCAGAAACAAACAAAAAAAAAACCCAAAAAACCTACCTTGGCCTAAAATATTCTACAGATCTGTGTTCCTACCATGTCTGCAACGTCGTCTTTTACTCCTCCCCTCTTCACTCATGTTCCTCCAGTTGCAAAGGCCTCATTGCTGTTCCTTAAATACAGTACATGTTTCCATCTCAAGACCTTTGCCCTCGCTATTCCACATCTCTGGAAAATTCTTTTCCTAAACATCAGCATAGCCAATCCTTTCTTTCTTTCAGGACTCTGTGCAAGTCTCTCCTTCTCGGTAGGTCTTTCAGTGATCATCCTAGGACACAATATTTATCATTACCTCAAATAATGTAGTTCAGTGCATTTTTAAAAACTCTCTGACAGGGCTTCCCTGGTGGCGCAGTGGTTGAGAGTCCGCCTGCTGATGCAGGGGTCACGGGTTCGTGCCCCGGTCCAGGAAGATCCCATATGCCGCGGAGCGACTGGGCTCGTGAGCCGTGGCCGCTGAGCCTGCGCGTCCGGAGCCTGTGCTCCGCAGCGGGAGAGGCCACAACAGTGAGAGGCCCGCGTACCG
>NW_020174032.1:153947-182484 GCF_003031525.2 Neophocaena asiaeorientalis asiaeorientalis | reverse complement strand
AAAAAAAAAAAAAAAAAAAAAAAAAAAAAAAAAACTCTCTGACAGAAACCATAACCATCTCATTCACTGCTATATTCTCAGCAGTACAACAGTGCCTAATTATTGAATTTTCAATAAATATAAGTTGAATTAATAATATAATGAATTATCCTAATTGTATAACTCAAGTTTAAGGAATCTTAAAATTCTAGTCCAATCCCAAACCAAACTGATGTTTCGGTTGTCATTTAAGTCCTCCCAAAATGGGCATTGTTTCATCAGGCAGTCAATTAGTACAATTTTGACTAGGTTAATATTCTATTTTGTAATTACTTGGTTTTGTGTGTGTGCATTATATACTTAGATTATACTAGAAATACTAGATTATACATAACTGTATGTAAGTGGTCGTGGCTTACTCTTATAATCTCCAACCATCTTTTGTGTACACAAAAATGCTCATACATGTGAGTTTTCCAACACCCCTTTAATGAAGGGCACTAGGCTTTGTGCTTTAGGTCTGCACTTCTCAAATTAACTGTACTGTTAGACAGGTTTTTTTTTTCCTAATTCAATATGGGTTAACAATTTTTTAAAATCCAATAAAGCACATTAATATGAAAATGATGTATATAAAAAAGAAGTGATCCAAGCCTAATTTTTAAATTATTATTAGGTTCAAGAGACATAAACTTTATCACGAATGGTTTTTTAACACTTCCTCTCAATTTCTGTACTCGTCACAGACCAGAATCAAATGGTTCCTGGACCAGCATTTGTATCCGGAGTTCAATTCGAATGGCACTGCTTTAGTTGTTAATTTCCATCACAGCTCTACATGTAAGTATTTGTAGTCCAACTTTTTGAAAAGTACAAGTTCACTCTCAGAGGTATCTAGTGAAGAGCATTTAGATAGTAAGCAAATGACCTCAGATTTTAAATCAGGCTGGGCTGTTAGCAGTGCATGAATATTTTATTCCTTTTCTCCTATGTGTTCAACCTCTCCCTGTATACAGGATCCTTCCCATCAGCATTTCAATATATAGTAGTATTTTACAACATTAAAAAGTTATTATTTGACCAGTCCTCTCTACCTACTACCTACCACCCCTTCAGCTTACTACCCAGCCCTAAATTTCTGAAAGAGTTGCTTATACTTTATCTGCTATTGCATGACCCATTTCTCTTCAACCCACTCAGATCTGGCTGCTGTCTCACTGCTCTACTACGGTCACCCGTCAACTCCATAATTCAAACTCAAATGCATTTTTGTTGTTTTGGGGTTTTCTTGGGGTACGCGGGCCTCTC
This sequence comes from Neophocaena asiaeorientalis asiaeorientalis, assembly GCF_003031525.2. Taxonomy (NCBI): domain Eukaryota; kingdom Metazoa; phylum Chordata; class Mammalia; order Artiodactyla; family Phocoenidae; genus Neophocaena; species Neophocaena asiaeorientalis. The sequence continues at coordinate 181,197 of NW_020174032.1, read as the reverse complement.
ACTGTTGCGGCCCCTCCCGTTGCGGAGCACAGGCTCCGGACGCGCAGGCTCAGCGGCCATGGCTCACGGGCCCAGCCACTCCGCGGCATGTGGGATTTTCCTGGACCGGGGCACAAACCCGTGTCCCCTGCGTTGGCAGGCGGACTCTCAACCACTGTGACACCAGGGAAGCCCTCAAATGCATTTTTAAATGTACTCATCCTGTTTCATCGTTCACAACATTTGATGAAGTCGAGCATGCCCCTCTTTTCAAAACGTTCTCTTACTCTGGATTTCATGACACCATGCCCTTCTGAATTTCTTCTTACCTCTCTGCTTTTTTCTTCTCTGTGTCCCTTCAATTCCCCTTTATCATCCTTCATAGTTGGAGTTCCTTTGGGATATGTCCTGAGCTCTCACCTTTTCTGTATCTAAATATTCTTCTGAAGTCATCTCATAGTCTTCCATGGCTTCAATTGCAAGCCTCAAGACACTGACTCAAAATTTCTATCTGAATCCCTGATCTCTCCTCACATCTTCAAACGTGAGTATCTTTATTGTACTAGTCATATTTTTTATTTTCACTTATTTTATGATCTTTGGACATGTTAAAAATCTTGCTAGCTAAGGAGGGACTGCCCCTCCTGGACTAGCCCATTCTTCAGGTTACCAAAGGCTGGGAGCAAAACCAAGGCTGCGGCTATAGCCCCAGCTACCTCCTCCTTTAACTCACACACACCGAGCTAATAGTCGTTCTCTTTCCCTAACGCATCTCAGTGCCAGCTATCAGGCAACTAGAGACCACCACTACAGCCAGAGTCCCCTGGAATTGTTCACATTTGACAATTCTAAGCTGCTTCTTCTACCCTGCCTTGACTTTCCCAAGGAAACCCCAATAAAGGCTCTGGCCTAGACTTTCCCCGCATTCTTGTCTTCTGCCACCTAACTAAACCTCGTATTTCTCCTGTGGCCACACTGACTTTCCCACACAGCATCCAACATTTATAGTCGTATAACTTATGTATACTAAGATGCTTCACATGCATATATAATACAATATGTCCAATCCTGAAATGGCCATTTTTCCCTCCAAACTTTTTCCTTCTGCCAGTATTTCCCATCAGTAAATGGAAACATGTGATTCCAATATGCATAATGGAGAAACTTCAATCTTTTCTTAGTCTCTTTTCTCCATTCATCACTCACTGTTCAACTCATCTGTAATACAGGCTCCAAACTCTCTCAAATACATTCACTTTTCTACCATTTCTACAAGTATCAGCATAGTCCTGGCCACCGTCATCTCTACCCTGGACTCCTAACTAGTTTTCCTCTTTCCACTCTTACTCCTACCATTCCAATCTATTCTCCACCCAACAGCCACATAATCTATTATTTTATCTTGTTTTTCATGAAATGGATCCAATTTTAATCTGTTATCTCAGATTATGATGAATGGGACTCCTTCCTTTCTATTAAGTGAGACAGTATGTATAATATATCTATACCTTACCTAATATTCATAAAGTAATTTATTGAGCCATGACAAAGTTATTGGTTCCAGAATTATTTTCTCTTCTATAAAAAAAACTAAAAAACTAGAGAAACACATTAAATATGTTTTCAGACAGACAGTGGAAAGCAGGCAGTTAAGGAGTGTAATCACTGAGAAAAGAGAAATCAATGAGGTGAGTACTGGGATCCCCCAGGATTTCTCCCTGGAGGCGATTTCAGGGCTATCGTGCAGGGAGAGGCAATCCCATCATATCCCAGTAGTCTTCTTGAGATGAGAAGACTGAATTCAGAAAGGCTCACCAACTGGAAACTGTGGGAAAGAATAATAAAGGAGGGCTACCTAGAAAAAGGGCTCCAGGAAACCTACATATTGATCCCCTTGCATCTTTGACTGAATGAACATTTTATAGGGTAAATTTCCATGAGACCGAGACAGAGAACAACTGCCAGGAAGCTGTAGGCTGAACAATTCCCAGAACTCACTGCAGGTCTGAGAGCTATTTTCAGCAGCTAGAGTAGAAAGAACTCTTTGAGCACCCAGAGCATTCAGTAAAGACACCAGAATGGTCAGGCCTCAGGAGTGGACCAAAAATAGCCTCAAAGTAAAAGATACTTCTGGCCCACTTTAACCACACTTAAAAATAAGCCTCAAAAGGATCAGGCTGATGCACAAATACTTGGGAAAATAGCAAGTCTTTGTGAAGGAATAAAGCAAAATCCATACAGCCAATAATATAACATTACATTGTTCAGCAACCAGTCAGAACGTCATGAATGTGTGATGAAGCAGTTTTAATGTAACACATAACCGAGAGGAAAATCACACAAAAGAAACAGACACCACAATAACAGATATAGTGGAATAAGTAGACGGAGACTTTAAAATAGCTATTATAGATAAAATCAAGGACTTTTAAGGAAATATGAACATAATAAGGAGAAACCTACAGAATATAAAAGCAAAACAGATGGACTGCTGGAGTAGAAAAATACAATATCTGAAATGAAACAAAAATAAAATAGATGACTGGGTGGGCTTAGAAAATTCAAAACTACTGGATAAAAGATCAGTAAAATTGAAAATAGAATGAAAGAAACTGCCTTAACTGAAACAAAGAGAAAAAAACAGAAAAACAGGAACGTCTTAGAAATTATTATTCCTGAGGAGCCTCAGGAAACTTGATGACTAAATGTAATTTGTCTCTAGATGGGATCTGGAACAGAAAAAGCACACTAGGTGAACACAAAGGAAATGTGAATAACATATTGACTTAAAGTAGTAAAAATGTGTCAATAACGGTTCATTACTTAAGACAAATCTATTCTAGTATAAGATGTTAACAGTGTAAGAAGCGAATGATGTAAGCGCTCGTCACTCCCTGAAATGTCAATTTGAACAACTGTCTGTGTACAAAAATACCATCACAAGAGCTAAGGATTCCAGGTGAGAGATGATAGCACCTGAGTGAAGCACAGAAATAAATAATATTTAGTCTTTGCCCCTGGTTCCTGGCACAAAGCTCCTCAAACCTTTGGAATTTCCTGTGTGATAGGCCTGTCTTTTGAGCTTATGCTAATGAGGCCACTTAGGGTAGTATCCCTAGATAGTCTCAAGATGGATCTGGTCGCCCGAAAGTTCTAAGGGGATTGGAACTTTTGGCCATAACTCCCTGACTTCTGGGAAGGGGTGGGGGATGGGCTGCAGATTAAACTCCAGAAAAACTCTTCAACAAGATTTGAAGAGCTTCCATGTTTGTGAATGCATCCACATCCAGGAAGGATAGTACATCCCAGTTCAGGATATCTCTGGACCTTGCCCTGTGTACCTCTTCATCTAACTGTATCTGTATCCTTTATGATAAACTGGTAAGCATAAGAAAATGTTTCTCTGGGTTCTGTGAGTGGCTCTAACAAATGGATCCAAGCCGAGGAGATAACAGCCTGGACTTGAGATTGGCTTCTGAAGTAGGGGTGGTGGGGCAGACCGATCTTGTAGGTCTGAGACCTTAACCTGTGGCATCTGACACAATCTCTAGGTAGATAATGTCAGAATTGAGTTAAGTTGTGGGACACCCCACTGTTGTCGCAGAACTGCTTGATGGTGTTGGGAAGAAACAGGGTGTACCCTCCAACAAACAATAGGGATCAGTTGCAGTGTGCTAAGGGCAGAAGATAAAATAATGAACGAGAAGCAACTCCTAGTCTTAGAGAGTTTAAGTTTAGCACTATATGCTTCAGATCAACTGACCCCCAAAATTAATTGTAATTAAAGTATATGTGGAAAACAAAAGGAGATAGCATTGTTCATATCTACCATTTCACTCTTCCTCACACATTTTTTTTCCTTTAATCAATTGTTATCAGATTTTCCTTCTTTTTTATATTATTAGGAAAACAGAATTTACCAGTTGATGATCTGGGAAAATTCCTGTAACTAAATTGAGAAATCAAATGTGTGGAGTACATTGAAGAAAAAAAAATAATCCTTCTCTGATAGTTTGACATGAAATACTACTAAGATAACATTCTGAGATGTGATCAAAATGAATTTAAAAGTGTATGGGGTTGGCCAAAAACTTCATTCAGGTTTGTCTAGTATCTTATGGAAAAACCCAAACTAAATTCCTAAATTACTAAATTCCTCCTGCTTTGCCTACACTAGCCCCTTTGGTTTATTGTTTTGTTTATTAATATTTTAAGCATGCTCTACCTCAGAGCCTTTGCACTGGCTTTTCCTTCTGCCTGGAATAGTCTTCCCCCAGATATCCTTATGATTTGCTTTCTTACCAAGTTCTCAGTCTTTCCTCAAATACCACCTTTTCAGTGAGGCCTTCCCTTCTGGGCACTCTACCAAAAATCTCCCCCCCACCACCACCACATCTTCCTCCCCTACTTGTTTTCTAGAGCTTAAATGCTCTAGATAAATCTCATCTAACACACTATATATTTATTTTCTGTCTGCCCTAATCCAGTGTAAGCCCCATAAGTGTTCGGGCTCCATACTTTGGCACTTTGTTAAGTGACTGACTTACCTCATTAAGTGACTTACATTTCTGTTGAGTAAATCTCCCTAGTCCCCTCCAGTTCTAATATTCTGAGAGCTGCTAATATTATACATGATTGTCTTGTTGATGGAACCACTGCGTTCTGTGTGATTTTAAGTGTATTAATCAGTGGGGTGCTAGTAAATGTTCAACACTTAGTTTTCTGAGAAGAAGGCCCTGGTTATAGAATTTGCTAAATTCCATGATGAAAATGAACATGGGCTTTGGATGAAATGTTCACAACTGCCTCTCATGAGCTGGTATAAGCCATAAATAGCACAGAATGGGTTAGCACATCTAATGGACTCAATCACCAGAGGAGACCGGTATTACTTTAGACATTTTTCACATAGGGAAAGTGCTACACAGAGAGCATAAGTATGCCCCCAAGGTCACATAGCTAGGAAGTAATCTAATTTGCATATGTCTTAAGATTGACTCCAGAGCCTATGCTGAAAGAAATTCAGCTATGCTGCAGGCCTTAGACAAATTACAAGAAATAAAAATAAGATATTAAAGTGAGGAAAATTATAACCATCTGTAGTATGTATATTCTTTACGTGTCAGCCAAGAAGCTACGTAAAAATTTTTTTTTGAATCTTTAATAAATACCTCAGTTTCCCAAGGAGAGGGCCAAGGCTGTGTGATCTGGTTAGGCTTCTCTTCAGACCACTGAAAATCACTATTCAATTGAGAATAATCCCAAGTGCTTGGCCAGGTACAGTCAGCATCCTCAGTACCACTTTGAAATACATTGATAGGAACTGCAGGAAAGAAAAAACATTTTTGTGTCTTCTCTTATTTCATTTTAGTGGGATTCCTTGGTGAAATCAGAATCTTACTGAACTGGAAATAGAAAATCTAGACTCCCTCTTTCTTTTCGTAAAGATAAGATACCTAGTGGAATGCATTCCTATTTCTCTCTCTTTTTTAAAACTAATTTATTTTTGGCTGTGTTGGGTCTTTGTTGCTACACGCGGGCTTTCTCTACTTGCGGCGAGCAGGGGTACTCTTCATTGTGGTGCATGGGCTTCTCATTGCGTTGGCTTCTCTTGTTGCAGAGCACAGGCTCTAGGCGTGCGGGCTTCAGTAGTTGTGGCACGCAGGCTCAATAGCTGTGGCTCGTGGGCTCTAGAGCGCAGGCTCAGTAGTTGTGGCGCATGGGCTTAGTTGCTCCACGGCATGTGGGATCTTTCCAGACCAGGGCTCGAACCCGTGTCCCCTGCATTGGCAGGCGGATTCTTAACCACTGTGCCACCAGGGAAGTCCCCTAGTTTTCAACAGGGCAATAATTCTGAGTTATAATGCAGTAATTCTGTTAGGTACTACATGGTTTTTACATTGTATAGTCATTATAATCAGTCACCAAATCAGTGACTCTCATTAGAAAGCAGTCTTTCTTTTATTACCATTAATTTAAGCTGTTTGGAAGTCCTCATTAAGAATTCATCGAGTAAAGCCACGACAGTTATATAGATTAGATAAACTTGCTCTACTGCCTCGAGAGCTGAAAATAGATTTTGTTTGTCATATAAGATTAATTAAAAGAAATATTTAATGCAATGTGACCTTTATTCTTACATTATGAAACATTGAGTAACGATACCCATTTACTATGCATATTACGTATAAAGAATGTATTTATAATAGCTGTGAACCAAATTGGTTAAATGTAAAGAAATCAAATGCAGTATTGAACAGTTAAGCAACTGTATTACATTATTTTAGATACTGACCTTTGGAGATGGAAAGAAAGCATTTTGAGGAAGAATCAGAGTCACCAAATTTTATTTTCAGAGGAATAAGTACTTCTGGACACCATCTGGTCAACCCATGGCATTTAAAATGAAACAGTGTTTGGAGTATTGAAATCAGCTATTGAAATAACACAGAAGAATATGGAATTGTCATTGGTGTAACTTGCAGGTGTGCTATAATTTTGACCATAGGGCTTCCCTGGTGGTGCAGTGGTTGGGGATCCGCCTGCCGATGCGGGGGACACGGGTTCGTGCCCTGGTCCGGGAGGATCCCACATGCCGCGGAGCAGCTGCCCCCCGTGGGCCATGGCCGCTGAGCCTGCGCGTCCCGAGCCTGTTGCTCCGCGGCGGCGGTGAGAGGCCCGCGTACCGCAAACAAAACAAAACAAAACAAAGCAAAGCAAAAAAACGGAAAAAAAAAATTTTTGACTATAGTCTATTGCTGTTATAAAAATTCAGGAGTTGTAAGTTTTCTTACAGAGGTTTGGACTAGAGAACTGGCTGTAACAGAAACACTTGAATGTACTTCTAAAAACAGATTTCTAGCCCCACCTCATATCTATTCAACCAATATACGTAGGCAAGGCCCTCCAAACCTAAGATTCAAGGATTTGATGAGGCTACTATTAAAATCAATGGTGTAAGTCACTTCTTTCACATGATAAGTTAATTTTATTAAGTTTCAAGTGGTGTGTTTGTGTGTATATATATGTATATATTTATTTATTGGAATAGAAATGGAATTAGGGCAACATTTTAGTAGTTTGTGTTTTATTTTTTTATTTTTATTTTTTTTTTGCGGTACGCGGGCCTCTCACTGTTGTGGCCTCTCCCGCTGCGGAGCACAGGCTCCGGACGCACAGGCTCAGCGGCCATGGCTCACGGGCCCAGCCGCTCCGCGGCATGTGGGATCTTCCCGGACCGGGGCACGAACCCGTGTCCCCTACATTGGCAGGTGGACTCTCAACCACTGCGCCACCAGGGAAGCCCAGTTTGTGTTTTTTTAGAAAGGAAAATATTGTGGAAAAAACATTAGAAACATTGGACATGATAGAGCAATGTTAAACAAAAAAATCGATTGGGGCATGGAAGACTCATTTTTGCTTAAAAAGTAGTTTAAAAAGCATAAGATGGGGTTGTCTTTACAAACTGATTGAAGTCTACACAAATGTAGAGGCCTGAACTGTGATCCAAATTCTCAGTCTAATGCCTTTTATGCTTACTTTAGTGAACTTTGACCAGTAAGAGATCAATGTTTGTGAAAGAAAAAAGTTTGATCAGAGTATTGGAGCTCTTTTGACAATTTTTGTTTATATATGTTTTGCTTATATTCTAATTATGGTGGGATCTACAATCAGAAAACAATACCGGGGCCACAGCAATCCAGAAAATATGTAATACAGAAAGCAACAAGTGTCCACTGGTGGCATAGTATGTAAAATTCCCGATGGAACTTGTCAAGTAAGTGAGCAAAGGGCCTATGGAGAGCTTTAGACAGAAAACCAAATGATAGACTCAATATGAAGCTGAGCATTAGTGTCACTCGACATTCCAAAGACAGTCTACAATGTGTTATGAGGCCCTGATTTGACTTTTAATGTGGATAAGAGAGAGAACTAAATTATCATTCATGGAAGTCATTAAAACAAACTTCACTCATGCACTTTTCAGCCAGAATTCATTGTAAAATTGTCATCACGGGACAAAAACCTGGCATATAAGAATAATGATTTTTGTCATAAGTTGGCACACTTCCCAGGTGAGAAAACAGAGAACCTGTCTCCTACAAACTATGTCCTCTACCCCTATCAAAGAGTGAACTAATCTTAAGCCTTCACAATAAAGGAGTCAGGACAATTTGAATTTGAATCACAACTCTGTATGGGGAACATTTTATAAGGCTGAAACAAAGAGGTTTTAATTTTCTGTGCCTCAGTTTCTCTAATTACAAAGAGAGAATCAAATTCTGTATTATCCATTATCCTTACATGGGGGCTGTGGGAATTAGCAACGATATGATTGATATGCCCTTCAAATATAGGACACGTGAGAGCAGTACCTGATGACATGAAAACAATAGTTTATGATTAGTGGGCAAAACCATTACTTTGCCTTTCTGGCACAGAATGCATAATTTGAACATAAAGTCAGAGAGAAAAAATAGTATTTGAGTGGAAGATCTTAAAAATTCGAATGATTTTATATCTGTGTATAAACTTAACTAGAATGTATGTGCATTGAATTGCTTTAAAATACAAATTCTCTTAGGTCAAAAGGGGAATCATTTTTGTGACTGAGTATGTGAAAAATACCTTCTAACAGTGGATGTCACTCAAAAATCCATCTATTGCCTTTTTTCCTTTTTGTTCATTAAGTTATATATGTATTCTTGGCATTCAGAGACTCCACACACTACTGTTACTCTGTCTTACCTATACTTTTAACAATATATATTTAAGGATGTTTCTACTGTGATTTCTTAGGACACTTCAGAAAGAATTATGAAAGATGGCACATTTGCCTGCTGGATATGCATATTTGCTGACAATAAGAATTGGTCCACTTAAATTTTTAAGGAGCTAGAACAATCTCAAACGAAATGTAAAATCAATAGCTTGTGCATTTTTTATAGAACATACTAGCTAAGCCAAGTATTAGAGATGAAAGTTAGAGATTAAAATAGACACAGTATGTGGTGATTTCGCTTTTGGTGTTAGATATCCTTTCCTAAGTGGAAGGGATGTGTTCCAGCCAAGTTTTTTTGTAAAATGAATTTATGTTAAGTGAATCTTCCTTTCCAATGGACTTCTAATAGGAAATTAACAATTTATTCTGCTGGTTATAAAACAACTCTTATTGACTCCTAGATATATTAAAATCATCCTGAGGAATGCAGGAGATGTTTGAAAGTTGCATTTAGACGCAAAATTATTACTTTTTGATAATGATCGGTGGCTATGTTGTACATATACAGTATCTGAGTTTCTAGGAAGGAAAGAGGCCATTTGAATTTTAATATCTTCCTTTGTAATAATATTTACCCTCGAATCGAGTTTACAATTGTACATACTGTGGAAGACAGTAATAATGCCCGAAATTCAGAATAAGTCTGGAAAATAAAAAAAAATACTAAGATTAAAAATAAAATACCATAAGATGTCAGTGCTTGTGGTAACTTGAGAATCCGTCTCACTGACTGCCCCTTTCTCTCTATAATGGCTTGTTAATTGACTTCCATTGTGTATATCATTAGGATATTGCAGTAAATGGTGTCCCAATATCCTGCACAGGTAACGCTCTCAAGACTTAACCGTTGCACAGAGCTCTTTCGCAGGCCCCCATCACCTTAGCTGTGTTAATATCACAACACTGACAATTCTTTCTGCATTCTTGATATTCCTTGAACTCATTGACCTCTTTTAAGGTGTCTCTTGAGATCATCCATGAATTTTTACAGTTGGCTTGGAAGGGAGACAATTGAAGTACTAGAGTGAAATACTAAAATGCTCCCTCCCTGCTGAGCGAGGGAAGTTTGAGAAAGTCCGTGCTGAGTCTAGTAGTTGCCTGGCAACTGTCTGCTTAACCATTAGCATATTAGTGGATGGCGCCTGTGTTGACTGCTTTTCTCCCAAAGTAAAGACTTGTTAATTGACTTTCAGTGGTATCTTTAGGACATATTAGCATAATCGTGGTTTTGAGTTTGAAAAAAGATTATCATGACGTTGAGGCTAGCAAAATATTTTAGTGTTAACTAGCTTCAGCAGGTCTGATGCGAAGTCGTATGCATTCATTAGTTAATGCTGCTTTCAGGCAAATTAGTAAAGTTAGATGTTTGTCAGTTGTTAATGTATTATCTTAACTAATGCAAATGAAATGCATTACAGCTGGGCATATGCCTCTGAGTAACAGTGAAACAATCAACTAACTAACCGCTTTGATTGTGATGTTAAACCATCAATTCAATGTTTTTTCCCTTATGAATGACTTTGTTGGGAAAATTTAGTTGTTGTCAAGTTGTGGCTTCTATTTTTCAGAAATGAATGAAAAACACATTAGTCTCCAGAATAAGTCAATCTCAGATAGCTTTAACAAATCTATTGAAAATAAACACCTTTGTGCAGGTTAAAGTTGGAGGTGGTATTTGATAAACAAATGTGTGAACCTGCTCAGTGAGCCATTACTCTAAATGGAAAAGTTGTAGACCCACTTCTTTATATTCTCCACAATTGCAGATCTGCTCCATGAATGGTAATTCATGTTTTAAAGTATGAGCGAACTTGATTACGTAGCCCCAGATATATAATGAAACAGAAGGCTAATGATTGGGCTGATTCTGCCCTAAGTAAAATCCATCTGTTCACTACTCAGGCAGCATGCAATTCAGCTTTGTTTGAGTAGAACAAGATCTGTACTTGAGACTGTTCTCTCTCCAGTAATAGAAAGGCATTGGGAAATATTATAGTAAGACTTATGCATTTTGTAAAGATGGGGTTCCCAGCAAACTCCAAGTATATACTATCTCTCAAATTTGGTCAACGCAGAAATGCCACATGGGATGCTTGCTGATCTTCCCATAGACACTAGCCTATAATCATGTATGTAGAGATCCTGGAGGCACTCAAGAAAGGCAGCTGACTAATTTTTTTTAATTGAAGTAGAGTTGACTTACAATGCTGTGTTAGTTTCTGGTGTATAGCAAAGTGATTCAGTTATACATATATGTGTTCTTTTTCATATTCTTTTCCATTATGGTTTATCACAGTATATTGAATATAGTTCCCTGTGCTATACAGTAGGTCCTTGTTGTTTATCCATTCTATATATAATAGTTTGCATCTGGTGGCCGCTGACTATTAATTTCATGTAAAAGGAATTGAGATTAGCTAAGGGAAACTTATAGTAGATGTTTGTTTAAAGGTCTGCAGATTATCTTTTTAGATTATTATGAAAGTGTGAAACAGAACTTTGAACATGCCACTTTTGGAAGTATGGTTCTGACATAGACATCGTTATTTCTGAGTGGACTGCCGTATTCATATTATGTTTGATATTTGAAAAAGGATATTTTGATCAGCCATGATCACCACATCAGGATTTCCCACCCTGCACCAAAAGACAAATTTATTCTGCCTATACGTACTTCTATATAAAGTCTAGTAAATTTTGAGACCAAGTTCACTCGTGAAACCTTCTGTAACTCCTGCTCTTTCCTCAGTATGCTGGCAGCACTTTGCTTAAATTTCTAATAGAGCAATTTTTTCCTCATCGGCAGGCGGACTCTCAACCACTGCGCCACCAGGGAAGCGCCCTTCTTGCTTTTTTTAATGGCATACATTTCCCTCAACTCTGTGAGATTGCATACTCCTTGAAAGCAGAGATGATGCATTAGCCATATTCAGATCCCTCGTACAAGACTCACATAGTGGAGACTCCATAAATATCCTGTTGAATTGAATCTTGAAAAGTAATCCATTTCATCCATCAGCAAGGAATTAACAATTCGTATGTCTTGATTGAGGACCATTTGCTTCCTGAAAATGTCCCAGGGTAGAAAAATGGAGGAGGCCGAGAGTGTTCCTTATAGTGTGCTAAATATAGCCCTAGCCAAGAGACTCATGGGAATAACAAGCAAGCTCTTGGACACTTAAGGCCAATAATAATAAGCAGACAAACAGAAGATAGGCAGGAAGGTTTAAAACACCTACATTTTATATTTCTTTGAATTATGGTCTTCAGTTGGTATCTTATATGTTACTATCCAGAATGGTATTCATATTCAGGAGTATAATATGTAAAAATGCTTTGCAAAATCCTGAAATTGTGTCCGAATGAGTTCTCTCATTGTTACTTTGGAGTATTCTACTCCCTAAAGTCTATGCTGTTTCATGGAAACAGGGTCCTAAAGAGGTAATTAACAATCCCCTCATGGGAAAGACTGCAGAAAGATCCCTTTGAAGTGATGGCAAACAGAACAACTAACTTGGTAATTGAGGACTTTTTGTTCTTGTAACAACGTTTTCATTAAAGTATTGATTAGCATTTCTCTGTACCTTAAGAGAGGTACCTGCAGTTTTAAGAAAATGTCATCAGAGTTATGAGTTATAATTGAACTGATGAACTGTTCAACTATGTTGAAATTGAACTCTAATTTGCACCATAACATTAAGCAAATTTCTTCTGGAAACAAACAAACAAAATCCCTGCACCCCTTTTTGTATATTGCAGTTGCAATAAAATGTGAGATGAAAGCCACTTGATTTACAAGAGGTATATTTACAAACAAAATCCGTACTGATGCACTATTGCTTCTGCATATTTACAAAGAACAATATATAAATGTAGTCCACTGAACGAAACTACATTTAAAGTAGCTTATTATTAATAAATGTGTTTCAGGACACTTCCATATAACTTAGAAAACGTAATCATTTGTGAACTAAGCTTAAAAAAAAAAAAAGATGAAGAATTGTTTAATTTGGAGGGAAGAGCAGCCCATGTGTGAAGGTAGGAGACCTTGGAGAATCTGATCTTTAGGCCAGTGCTGTGCTCTGTTCCTGCATTTGTGAGCCAAAGCCTGTTAAAAATCGCTTCATTGTGAAGTGGGGTAATGCGTTAATGGCTCGCCAAGAGGAGAAAATGGAGCTCTGAACAGCCATGGGCAATGCTCAACAGAGCACAGAGGATCAAACATTTTGCCAGTCAGCTATGTCTCTTGTATGCCCAACTTTATATCAAATTGTAGAGATGCCATTAATACCTTCTTGCATTTAACACAAGGAAATGTATCTCGAAAGAAAATAGGCATGTTGTCTTTTGTCAGGCAATGAGAATTATACAAAGAGAACCTTCCATTTCAGATATTCCAGGGAAGTCTCAACTTTACAATTCACCACATTATCAGATGATATATCCCAATTTTTATTCAGTATATATAATTGATATAACTAAGCATTTCTCCTTTTTCATCTTTTAACTGATAAGAAATGCAGAGTGCTCAAATCAGAGCCCAACTATGGTATTTAATCATTTCATATGACTAATAATATCAATGTCATTGCTTCCATTTAATTGATTTTGTTCTAGTTTTATTTTCGATCCTCCTGTTTTGCATTATGTGTAGCTTTGAAAGCCATAAATCATTTTTTGAAAGGCAGTAGGGCATCATCATAAATAAATAATTTCCAGAATCCTTTGGAAAATTTTCTGAATTATTTCGTTCTTGTCTTAGCCTCTTTAATAGGGACTGTGTACTTTAAGAGAATTAATGTTTTGTATTTTAATTTTTGTTCTAGAATTGGCTTTCTCAGACTTCATGATTCCTGGGAGAGCTGTGAAAAAAAGAGAACCTGTAAGTTCACAATGTTATTGTTCTTATATTTGATGATTATTTTTTTTTATAAACAAAGAAGTATTTTCAAAAAGTTACTCATGCCACTGAGATGGGGATAAACTTCTAGGTAGAAAGACAGTGATGCAATTTAAAGGCCACTGGGTAGGAAACTTTTGTGCAAATGTATTTCTGTCATTGTTGGTTTAAATTAGCCTACCTCCTTTTAAAAAATGTAACTGCCCCAGTGAGATAGATCATATCTCTAGCCCAGATGTCTCCAAACGCTGAGGCCATGTTTTTTTTTTTTTTGCGGTGCGCGGGCCTCTCACTGCTGTGGCCTCTCCCCCTGCGGAGCACAGGCTCCGGACGCGCAGGCTCAGCGGCCACGGCTCAGGAGCCCAGCCGCTCCGCTGCATGTGGGATCTTCCCGGACCGGGACATGAACCCGTGTCCCCTGCCTTGGCAGGCGGACTCAACCACTGCGCCACCAGGGAAGCCCCCCGAGGCCGTGTTTTAATGGCCTATTTAAAATCTCCATATGGACATGTCCAGAACTCCTCATGCTTACCATTCTAGTCCATCATCATCATGTCTCACATGTTGTACTGCAGCAGCCTCCCAACTACTCAAGCCTCTGATTGTTTTCCAAGCAGCAGCAGGACTGATCTTTTCAAATTGTAAATCTAATCATATCCCACATCATCCACAACCTTCTCCAGTTAAATATCTTCACATCGTTTGGCTAAAAGAAAAAAAAAAAGCCCTATATCATGACCTATTAAATACCTGAGCCTTGCGGCTTCCACTTAGCAACATGGATTCATTTTCAACTATGCTCCCCCATGATTTCTACTCTCGCCATGCTGGCCTACTCTCACACCCTTTTGTGTGGAACACTCTTCGCCTCCTCTTCATATTCGGTCTTTAGATATCAACTCAATCATCACACTTCAAAAGTTCATCTTCAGGGCTTCCCTAACAGCCATATGGAATGTTTAAACCATTGAGTAATTTGCAGCAGCTTTCTGTATAAGTTATTGGTCCCAGTTGTCAGTGGGTAAGGAAAGAACTATTTGCTTCTGTCTTAAAGTGTAATTTTAGAAATTAGAATTCTAGAAACTGAAAGTGTTTTACGAATGCAAATGGAGCCTGGCTGAAGCTCTAAGGCAGTGGAACTCTAATTCTCCTTGAAGAGGAATTACCATTTTCTACAGAGAATTTAAATGCTTGGGATTAAAATATGCTGTGTCATTGGTGGTTAAAGTAATCATCAACAGAAGTCATCAAAGGAATTAACAATTAAAGATGAAACTGACTAAAGCCAGACTCGTGACTCACTGACTGCTCCTCATGAGGGTGGTCAAGGTAGGAGTGCATTGTGATGGCCAAAGGAGGTTATATAGGCTAGATTAAGAGAATGTGAGGGGGATACTTGTAAATAATAGGGTCTTTCCAAAATTCATTTCTTTAGTGGTGGTTTTACATTCTTTTACAGTATTCTGCTTTAATCTATAATTAGTCCTCAGGTAGCCATTAATTAAGAGAAATGGCATTATAGTGTCACCAAGTGGGAATTGTGAAGAATTTGCTGATCTTAGAATTGAAAGCAAATATGCACACTCATATTAATTGAATTATATTATGGTTCTCCTTGAGGTAGTAGCATTGACTCTCTCAATGAGGAGAAAAAAGGGACTTAAACCATTTAAGTATTCTGGGACTTCTTAAAGACCGTGAGTTGTTCTGCAGGTTGGTTATATTGATAAAGAAGTTGGTAACACATTTGCAACTGACTTTGTAGAAATCTTGCAGAAGAGCAGAAGATTCTAATTAAAATGGGGATATGAAGTTGAGGTATAATTATGAAAATTGCTTATTAAGACATATTATACTTAATACTACACCTTTGTAAAGGATGGTTTTAAATGTTGAAGTGGAAATAATTGCTTTTTATCATGTGAAATATTTTTATTTTTCATTTATTCCTTTACACTGATATAAATTACAGCTCTAACATGATAAAAATATTTCCTGTCTTTAATTTGATACTGAAGCTTAGACGGTTTTCAGCCTTTTCAGAAGTGTTTCCCTTTTTAACTCTTATTTGTGTAAATGTCTAAGTAGAAAATAGTAGAGAGTATCTTTTAGAATTCTTATTATTGAGTATGAGTTGTGAGACACGGCTAGTAATAGAAATGAACATTATAGGCTATCTGATGTTTTTAAGACAAGACAACCAAAAAAAGTTAATAAAAGTATTTTCAAAATAGATAGCAATCACTAAAGTTTAGACTCCGTTAAGGAATAATTCCACTCAAACTTCAAATCTTATGTTGACTGATTTTGCCTTTATTCTCACTAGAGTGGTCGATGAGGTGCTGACGTGTCATGCTTTGCATAGCAGCGGAAAGCAAAAGGCCCTGAACGCCTTAGGCCAGGATAATAGACTCAGGCTACATTGACCACAGTGGAGCTGGAAACAGGCATAATCATAACCATTTTCTTTTAACATGTACTTTATAGGGGCAATGCTTTTCCCCAAGAATCGCTTCATAACGTACATTACAAATACATTGCAGGCCCATGGGACAGATTTGCAGGTACATGCCTTCTCACACTAAACTTCATTAAGTTTCTTTCTTCTCTCCACACCCCCGCTTCCTTGTGTTAATATATGTCTGGCCTCCTTAGCGGAGGCAATCAGTTTATTACTGCACCCTCAGAATCATAATATGTATGCCGAGATTAACAAAAAGTTTGCTGCAGGTTCTCACCCCCAGACCTGCAGTAAATAGTGATAATTAGGTACAGCTCCCCCTGCCACTGATACTAGCCACTTTGCCAGAACCTCCCTTTATACAGGGTTCCAGGCAGCTTCTACTAATAGGTGTGACTTGCTTCATGAGATGAAACCCCTTTGCTCTTGTGATCTACATCAGTGCTTTTAAACCTCCTTCACTCCATAGCGCATGTAGTAAAGAAACACGTGTATAACACCATGCCATTGACAGATAAGGCTACTCAGGACTAGAGATAATGGGTTCACAGGTTAGAGGCCACCTCGAGTGCTCATGGGATGAAATAACTCTGCACCTATTTGGGAAGCTCTGATAGAGGTATTTGCACAGTTTATTAAAAGGTAGGGACAACAATGGCAGGGGCTGGATATGACATCAAGTATGGTTTTCTTTCTGATATATGTGCTGTGGCTTTTATTAGCTGTCGAGCTGTCTTGAATAGTTAGAACAGAGTTTACGGCATTACCAAAAACTTTTCTCCAAGACGTGGATCAAATAAAAAGAGATCTCTGGAGTCAACTAATCTGATATATTTATAGCAAAGCACTTTCTTCTCAAACGAAGGCTTTGTCTTTGAGACACCTGCAGATTTTCTGTTATCAGATGTTCTTGTCTACTCTCACGCTAATGATCCCACTATTTGCATATATTTGACTGTAAGTTGAAATTAGCTACTGAGATCCATGGCAATCATATATAAATGATACGGGTTTATAGCAATATCTACCTTAGCACCGGAAAAGTATCCCTTTCAGTTGCTGCCTCCAGGTGATATGTATACTATATGGTTTATTAACTGTGGTGTGTTGGCTCTAACAATGGTTTTCTTTGAAATGAATGATTTGAATCTGATACCCAATTTGGTTCAGTTTCATGTAGTACAGATAATATTTTTCAAATGTGTTAAGGTGTTTGTTTGTTTTTTTCGTTCTACCTTGTGTTCAGCCTTGCACCTCTGCTAGAGTCACCCATTGCCTGAAAAGAATTAGAGGTAGTGGTGATGGATTAAGATAATTATAAGTAAGAAAGCAAAGAGAGTCAGTTTTCAGATTTTGGGTTCCCAAAATAGGACACAGTGATACGTGGGTATCTTAGCTTCTTCCTCTGTATGGACACACTACAGAGTAGAGAGTGTGGCAAATTTCCAGGCACAGGGCAGGTCGGAGAATAGCCTGTGGAAATGGAAAGCATCATCAAGATGCCCCTAAATTAGTCACGTTCGAGCCGCAAGCAAGGTGCCCCGTAGGTGTGAGGTTAGACACACCTGAGGATGATGTCCTAGATCTGGATTTAAGCACAGACTCTCACAGCCAACAACCCCACGCATCCCAGGGTGAGGAGGTAGCCAAGATTTCTCAAGACCTTTATTGTTGAGTAAACTGGTGAAATGAAATTAGCCGGGGGTTGATGAAAATAAGTCATTGAATGCAGAGATCTTGCGGCCATAGGCCATGGCAGGGACATGGACTTCAGCTCCAGGTGTCTGCACGGAAGACAAAATACTGCAGGGAGGTGCAGTCCCATTTCGGCATGCACCATCACAGGATAGGACCAGAGGCACTGCACTGAACTGGAAACAGGCAAAGGTTCAGAGCATATTTGCAGGCCATGAGACCTTTCCCTAATGCCGATATGTAAACTAGATACAAACTTTGAAATAAAGAGAATATGGCAGGCCTGCTGAGAGCAGGGAAAAGCATCCTGATAGGGACTTTGGATGTTAAATTAAATCCAGAGCATCAGGTCTACTTCAGACAAAAACGAAGACTCTCTTCAACTTGAATGAAACAGGTTCTTTAAGAAAAGAAAAATGGTTGACTGAGGGATAACTCAACATCAAATTATTTTAAGTGTCCAATTCATTTATTTTTTCTAAATTTCCAGAGCTCTGCAACCATCACCAATTGCACTGTTGATGAAGGGTATGATGGTCGCGGCGAAGTTGACCATTAAAAAGTACTTAGAAGTAAAATTTTCAATTAAAAGTAACTCAGTTTTGGAACATTTCAATCACTTTATTTTATATGTATTTACATATGGTTATATACACGTACACAGTTATATGTATATACAGCCATCCCTCAGTATCTGTGGGGGATTGGTTCAGGACCCCTGCAGATACCAAAATCCATGGATGCCCAAGTCCCTCGTATAAAATGGTTTAGTATTTGCATATGACCTACGCACATCCTGCTGTATACCTTAACTCATCTCTAGATTACTTGTAATGCCTAATACAATGTACGTGCTCTGTAAATAGTTGAAAATACAGGCACACCACGGAGATATTGCGGGTTCACTTCCAGATCACTGCAATAAAGTAAATGTCACAATAAAGTGAGTCACACAGATTTCTTGGTCTCCCCGTGCATGTAAGAGTTATGTTTACACTATACAGTAGTCTATTAAGTGTGTGATTGCAGTATGTCAAAAAAATTACATACCTTAATTTAAAAATACTGCTAAAAAATGCTAGTCATGATCTGACAACACAGGGTTGCCACAAACCTTCAATTTGTAAAAGACATAGTAACTTTAGCACAGTAAAGGGAAGCGCGATAGAACAAGGTCTGCAGGTATAGTGTAAATGCTATGGACATAGTTGCCAGTGCACAGCACATTCAAGTTTTGCTTTTTGGAGCTTTATGGAATTTTTTTCCCCCCAAATATTGTTTGATCCATGGTTGGTTGAATCCACAGATGCAGAACTCACAGATATGAAGGGCCAACTGTAGTTATAGATACATATGTAGTAATATATAGAGTTATACATATATGCACACAATAAATATATATATATAAATGTCATAATGCTCTTCTGTGAGAACAGTGTTCATTTATTCAGTATTTTATGAATTAATTATAGCATTCCTTTAATGATTTTTATTTACTTTTTAATTTTTTTATATAAATTTATTTTTGGCTGCGTTGGGTCTTCGTTGCTTGTGTGGGCTTTCTCTAGTTGCAGTGAGCGGGGGCTACTCTTTGTTGTGGTGCGCGGGCTTCTCATTGTGGTGGCTTCTCTTTTATGGAGCACGGGCACTAGGTGCGCGGGCTTCAGTAGTTGTAGCGCGTGGGCTCAGTAGTTGTGGCTCACAGGCTCTAGAGCACAGGCTCAGTAATTGTGGCACATGGGCTTAGTTGCTCTGCGGCATGTGGGATCTTCCCAGACCAGGGCTTGAACCTGTGTCCCCTGCATTGGCAGGCGGATTCTTAACCACTGCGCCACCAGGGGAAGTCCTACTTTAGTGATTTTTATATTGAGAGATACTGCGAACACGAAGTAGAATAAAATTTCTTTTGCTTTAAGGATTTCAAAGTCTAGTGTGGGAGGCAGCCACAAAGCCAGGTAATGACAGGATGCTATCATAAGTGCAATGATAGATGTACGCCCTAGAATGATTTTCTCTCCTTCATTCTCTCTACAGCCTTATAAGATGAGCCAGGTATTATTAATATCCTCCCTGTATAGATGAAGACCCTGAAGGCCACAGCAGTTACAGTAGCAGACACAGTGGGAGGAAAACCAGAAATTAGATAATTTTAGATACATTTTTTGGATCTTTTGAAAAATAGTTTTGTTTAGTTTTTTTGTTTGTTTGTTTTTAGGTCTTAAGGATAGTAGATCCTCTCCAATGAAATGCAGCTCAGTATTTTTTATAAAATACATGGAGGCATGCTTTATTTTTTCTTTTGGTAGAATTTGTCATTATTGTTCAACCTATAAGAATCTATTAAATACTCACTCTGTGCTAAATGCTGTGCTAGGCATTGTGAGACCTTCAGGATTAGATCCTTTGCCATTTTCATTTCTCACTGAGTGGTGTCCCAATGCAAGGATGGGGGAATTTGGCCTCTTTCCTGATTAGAAGGTTCATTAGGAAGTTTTCCAACCTATTGTAAGAAAATGTGGGTAAATGCAAAAAATTGACTTAGAGAAAGCTGTGCTCAGATTCCAGCTTGGCCACATCGTGGTTGTGTGAAGTCCAGCAATTTGCCTTGGCTCTCTCGGACTGTTTTTTTTTTTTTTCCTTTACGATGGGGATGATAATTCCTATCTAACAGTGATGAAAAGTAAGTGTGTTGTGAAATGAAAGTGCCCTTTACAGTACCTGCCTTACAAGTTACTTTGTATTATTTTTAATTAATGCACTAGTACACTTAAATTTCCTGTGTATATTGTTGAACCTTCTCAGCCCTATCCCTTGTCTTGATCAAAAAATGATGATACAGTTCCTGCCTTCAGATAGCTTAAATTTAATAAATTAGGCTGAAAAAACTGATACGTGGGGGTGTAAGAAACAAGCGGGCAAGTTACAGAAGCTACTTAGATCTCAACTTCTTATAATATGGTTAAAATTACCTGTTGCCAGGTATAAGGGGAATAGTTTTCCATACTATTTTCTGTAAAGGAACAAAATTTGCCACCCCAGAATGTCTCTTTGGCATGCAGATTATTTGAGCTGAAAATAATCAAGGCCCAAAAGACTCAGGAAGAACCTTCGACCTTCCCCCTAACTGCCTAAAGAATGTAGATAAAGGACCTGATCCTGGAAGGGAGCCAGCACCATAGATAACTATAGTATAAACTAGGTGTGTAGACGGGGAGGAGCCTAGCGAAGTCCGCTTGTTAAAATTCCTCTCTGTGTCCTATTGTCTCTGCCTGGCCCAGCAAACGTTTATTTCCCAAACACATGCTTTTCCATCTCCATGTGAGTTGCTTTCCTCCTCTTTGAAGTCCCGAATCACTACCCCCAACATCCTCTCTTGTCTGTAGCTGAAGATGGCATTTAAGGTGAGGGCTTGGGCCATTTTGGCGAGTTACTCAGTTCTCCTGGGTCTCTCCCATGTACACATGTTATTAAACTTTTGTGTGACTTTTCTCCTGTTAATCTGTCTTGTCGCTTTAATTCGTAGACCAGCCAGAGGAACCTAGACGGGTAGAGGAAAATTAATTCCTCCCTGAGAGTTCCATGGTCTGCACTGACAAATATGCACTGAGGTCGGGAAATCCAAATATCCGCCCTCATGGTTGAATTAGCTGGTCTGAAATAAAACAGGCGTCCTACTCCTTCTCGACAAGTCTAGACCTTGGTCCCTGCAGTTGGGGCTAGTTGGGACAGCAACCAGGCTGCCTGGAGGATCCAAGCTTGCCTCACAGTGTAGCGAGAGCTTCGGGTAGAGGGCGCAGGTGAGCATGGACGTTTCATTCATTCTCCCCTGTCACTGGGGAAGCTTGGGGCTCAGATTCTTGCGGTCTAACCAATCAGATAACTCGCTCCTCCTCCTGTGGGCAGAAGGTTGTGAAGAGGTAGAGGAAGAGTGATGATTTCTACTTAACAGAAGTTATTTTCCAGTTGGCTGTAAGGTGTGCAGGGAGAGAGAGGGAAAGATTCGCCCTCAACTCCTGGTCAGGAGCGTGAAGAGAATTACCTGACGATGGATGGATAGAAACCACTGAGTACACTGCTGCCTACACTGTAGCTGCTCGGTCAGAAGTCTGTTATCTGGAGGGAGGAGAGGATTGCTGTGGGCGGCAGTGACCGTGGAGGTTTCAGAGAGCTGGTCCTGGGAACCGATGAGTTGAACCTGGGCAAAAACATCAAGAGACTTCCCCTCTCTACGTCCCCGAGCTAATCAAGAGGCCTTTGGGGTCCCTGTCCAACTCTAAACTCCAGTGGTCGCATCGTGCAGGCTCACTTGACAGAAACTGAACTGGCATCCCCCTCACACTGGCAGGTGGCTGGGCCCCCCAGAACACCTTGTGGTCCCCTCTGCCCAGGCTGACCTTTGAGTAGGGCTGATTCCATGACTAAATAGTCGGAGCTGCTTTTGATCATCTGTGCTGAACTGCCGAGCATTTCTTTCCCTCTGATTTCTTACTGCCTCCTTTCTGTCCCTCGATCCTTAACTAGAAGAGCAGAAGGCTGGGGGGAGCTCCTCCCTGCTGTCTCTGCCCATCTCTAAATGCCACAAGTTACAAAGGAGGGCTGGCTGAGACACGGGGCCCTCCATGTTGTTTCTGACTGTACAGTCCAGATCAGAGCTGAGTCTCAGCAAGTAAATGAGTCCCAGGCTGGCATGCTCAGCCCTTCAACGTCTGATTCACATCATACCTTTCCCAGACTATTAACAGAAGGGAAAGCTGACGTTGTTTGTTGCTGTTAACAGTTTCATTTTGTAAAAATTGATTTTGAAACGTTGGGAGTAAGCAAAGCATAATGATGCTGCTGAATGCACAAAAAACAACTGTACCAAAGGCCCTAGCAGTCAGGAGTGGGGCCTGATTGGGTCTTGCTCCACGAAAAGTGTGGCCGGCCTGCTCTGGGTCTCAGGATTGTGTGTGCACATGTGTAGACTGTGTCCACATCAGTGTCGGCTGCCTTGAGCAGATGCATTTCAAAGAGCTTTCAGTTTCTGTGCCGGCAGATGTGGAAACTCCACCTTGAAAGTATAGATATTACTAGTGCCCTAACTGTTTCTGCTCTTCACTGCTAATTAGACAATCTGTGTAAATGCTAGAGATGTGACCCTTTCGGTTCTGCCAGTGCCTGTGCCACTGCCTATACATTCAAATCGAGGCCCGTTACAGCTGTCATAGAGGCAGTTTTATGTGATTCCCTGGAAGGACAAATTCCATACTGATCGCTGCTTGGAAGTCTCTCCCTACAGAGTGCAAAAGTCTGTTACTTTGTCGTTGCTTGCTTCCTGGATGAGCATATGCCTCCTTATCCTGGATGAAGGGAGAAATTGCTATTTTGCCGTTCCTTGCTCACTTAAATGTGAGTTACACAAGCCTTTTTAAAATGTCCTCTCCTCTCAGGAAATGTTTTAAAATATCTAACTCCCTTCCCTAGGCATCCATCCATAAAAGTATACTTAGCTCTTTGTAATTCATTGCCCATGCAGACTATGAGATATTTTTTCTTGCAGCATCTCATTTCATTGAAGGCAAACCTGCCTTTAGATCCCAGCTACATTAATGCTATAAAAATTAGGACTTTCTAATACCTCAAATAACCCAGATATCAGTGGGCGTTACCGAGACATTGGGTGCATGATAAATTGACTTGAACCCTTATGACACGTCTTTTGGTCATCTAACACCCTTTTTAAGAGTTTTGCCAGTTAATGGAGAACCTGTCTTCTCATGGGCACCATTGACATTGGAATTCTGCCTCTAGGAGTCCTGTCTCTCTGTTCCTTCCCAGAATCAACTCAGATGTGAAACACAGCTTCTTTTTTCCACCGAAGAAGCCAGAAACCCTTTGAAAAGCTAGTAGACTTTATTCAAAATTTTGGAATTATAGAGATACGGAGGAGGAATTTGCCTTTTCAAAGTGCCAACGATTTCAAGTTCAAGAGTAGATATTCCTATTCTGAAAACGTGCACCAGGCACCCATTTCTTAGTGTTCCCATCGCTGCTCTCGTCCCACGTAGCCTCTCACCACACCACCCTGGCTGTTTTCTCCTCTCCTCCCCCTCTTACTTCTCCTCACACCCTCCATCTGGAGTTGCACTGAGAACTCCAAATTCTTACCTTCTCTTATACAGATTTATTTGGATCTCTTCAGGCTTGATTCTCCAGCCTGTATATCCAAAACCCATAAAAATATTCAGAAGTGTGGGATATATTTCTATTTGATAGGCTCCATCTTCCTGGGAGGGAATTTGTAGTTACAAAAATAGGTTTTGTTGTTGTTTTGCTGTTACACTTGCATCAGCTGTCTGTTGTGATCCCTTTCATTCATTCACCGGTATTTATTTTATGCTTACCTATGTAGCAAGTTTCAAGTAAGCACTTGTTTCTGTGATAAATTTGCATCTGTAGTAGGAGGCAGTATAACATAGTAGAAGAAAGGCTTGGAATCAGAGGAACTTGATTCTGGTTCTGATTCATTCATCCCTCTACTTCTCCATTCCAGAAATGTTCGTTGTAGTTTGTTGTAGTGGATGCGGCAATATATTAGGTATGGGGGATACTGAAATTCTTTAGACCCCTGCTCTCCAGTGTGGTGGAGGAGACAGTCATGTGGATAGAATCCTATAATTCCTATACGCATAAAAGTTGAGATTCTGCTACGTAACAGCTGTGTGACTTTGGGCAAGTCTCTAGGCCTCCATTTCTCCATCTTAAACTGAGGATACTGCTAGTATCTGCTTCAAGTGTTTGTGGTGAGAATTAAGCAAGATGAAGCACAGGCAAGGCTTGGCACATACATGGAAGCCCAGAGAGGGAAAGTGGCTTGCTCAGGATCACATGCTTGGAAACACTCATGCAATTTACTAGGTTTTAAGGATAAACAGAATGTGAGAGCAGAGGGAAAGAAATGGAATCAAGGACAGCATTACCCTGGAGACAGCATTTAAAAGTAAGACTTGGAGGAAAAATGAGAGTTGGGTGGCAGATGAACTTGAGAATGATGTCCTGGTAAGTTGTTATCCCTAGGATGTAAAGTACAAGGGAGTAAGTGGAGCTAGATAAGGTGGGAAAGCCTGGTGGTGCCAGCTCTACTGTATTACTAGGGGTACTCTACCTACTTTAACGAAAAGGCCCGAAACTTCCAATGGCTTGCTTAATAAAGCTTTCTTTCTCATTCATTTTCAAGTCCAGGTGTGTTAGCAGGAGTAAGGGTGAGGCCTTCTTTAGGTAGACATTCAAAGATCCAGATCATTCCACAGAGGCACTGCCACCTCCTAGGGCGTCAGTGACATTCGCTTAAATCTCTGCATCTGGCCAGGAGCTGAAAGTCAAGTGAAAGCTTGGAGGATTGTGTGAGAGGCTTTAAAGGCCACCGGAAGTGGCACACATCACTTCTAACCATATTCTGCTAGCCAGAACCCGGTCACGTGGCCCCATCTAACTCCAGGAGAGGTGAGCAAATGTACTTAGCCTCCTGGAAGGAAAAAGAAGGACAGTTTGATGAGCACCTAATATTGTCTTTGCCCCACTTCCTCATTTCTGTGATCTTATTATTTATGTGAACCTCTCCAAGCCTGTTTCATCATCTGTAGGATGAACAGAAGCAAAGACGTGTCCCAATGCTGTTGTGAGGATTAAAACACTATCTACGAAGGTCCTTTTAGGATACTCGTCGCTGTGTTGGGTGATTATTGTCATATAAGGAAAGCTAGAAACTAAATGGATGATATTTGCAACAATATTTCTGAAGAAATTCAGAGTTGTACTTTCTATGACGGCTCATGCAACAGTGGATGAAAGATGAAAGAGTAGCATTAAAATACTATAGGAAGTGAAGCCAATGAAGCCCACGTGTATCTTGGAGAGCGGAGACAATGAGAGAGATCATTTCCCGTCTTTCTCAATCATGAACATCTCTGCCCAGCTTTGGGCAGGAGAGAAGACAGTTCAAGAGTGGGCTTCCTAGGGAAAACTGAGAGACAGTTGGCAGTACCAAGGGGCTAACATGGGGATGTTTGTCTGTGTTTCCAACTCCCACAAATATACAAACTGAGCAGAAACTGTCAATGCAACTTCGGGAGACGTCTCCACATTTTCCTGCCTGACTTACAATCAGATTTCAAGCCTTGAGCTTTCCATGTATAGAAATTTTGGAGCACCGCACTGAGGGGCAGTGACCCAAGGGAGATGCGTGTGACCTAATTCCAAACTGAGGAGGCTGACGTAATAAATGGAAGTCAAATGTCTATTTGTTTTCTTTCTTATCAGAGCCTATGTTTACTTCCGACTAGGGAAGAGTTCTACTCACGTTTAAGTTCTCTCAAATCAAATCCGTTGGTAGAAATCAAGGAGACAGAGGGAATTTATTCAGTGGGGGGTTTACTGAAACTGGTGGATACTTACTGTCTGGTGTCAAAAATGGATGGATCAGTTTTATTTTTCTTCACACTCAGTATTTCTTGTTATTAATGAGAAACTGTTGCATCCCCAAATAAATTAATTCAACATTGAATGCACAGTTTCTTTGCAAACAATAAAATTGTTATTTTAGAAGTTACTAAACTTTTGAAGTCAGTGCCATTTTGTTAGGATTATTTACCATTGATTAGGAAATAACCTAATGAATCATTTTGAAGAATGCTCTTTTATTTAGCTCTAACAAGAGTGCTTGACAGCAGCAAGTTGAATTAGCGTGGTGAACTGCCACAGCTATGCGAATTTATGTTAAATGCTTTCTTTTCAGTGTTTTCATATTTGCTGCCGATAAAGAAAATTAGGAATCTGAATACATTCTTTTTTTGTGTGTGTGCGGTACGCGGGCCTCTCGCTGTTGTGGCCTCTTCCATTGCGGAGCACAGGCTCCGGACGCGCAGGCTCAGCGGCCATGGCTCACGGGCCCAGCCGCTCCGCGGCATGTGGGATCTTCCCAGACCGGGGCACGAACCCGTGTCCCCTGCATCGGCAGGCGGACTCTCAACCACTGCGCCACCAGGGAAGCCCTGGATACATTCTGATTGGCCTCTCAACATGAGTTTATGAGTTTGAAAACAGCTTCAGGTTAAAGATGTGTTGGGACTTCAGCAGTGCCCCTTGGGTTATTAAAAATTCATCTGACGGAGCATGATGCAGTGAGGCCAGGTTCACAGAGGCACACAAAGCCAGATCAGACAGGCCAGAACACCTGCTTCTCAAGTAAAATCTCAATCTAGATCACCCCCTTTTTCATTGTACATATGTTTGAAATAAGTTCCCTCGGCCTCGCATCTTGAAGATACTGAGTTGCTTTTTTTGTGTTGTTTTTCATTTAAAGCTCTGAATTTTTTCCACTTGTGCACTTTAAAAAATTCTCAGGTTGTATTTTTCCCTTCTTTTTTTTTTTTTTTTTTTTTTTTCTTCCGAAACC
>NW_020174032.1:142748-153801 GCF_003031525.2 Neophocaena asiaeorientalis asiaeorientalis | reverse complement strand
TGACTGCGCAGCCTGTGAGATCTTAGTTCCCCTGCAGTGGAAGTGCAGAGTCTTAACCACTGGACCGCCAGGGAAGTCCTTCCCATTTTTTATAGAATGCACTACTTTTAACTTGTAGATATCAATCTGCCTCTAATACCAACACTACCCTCTGTATGAGCCACCTTTGCTTGGATATTTTATCTTACTCACCTCTGTACCTTTGCACATTTTCAATTCTCAATAAACGGCTTGTGAATGGAACTCCTGTATCTAATGCATCATCTGTTATAATCAGTATCATGTTTCTCTACTTTCTGAGGTGTACGATGCAAATGGAGTTACTGAGAAGGTGTTTTCTTAATCTCTTACTTATAGGTGGAAACCAACATTTTTTTTTCAAGGGCCTGCTAAGTTGTAGGATATATAGAAGCATAGGATTGCGGTACAGTGTAGGATGTATAGAAGCATAGGATTGCAGTACAGGGGATGTGCTATAACTATCAACTCTTTCAGAGATAGGGGGAGGGTAAAAGGTATGTCATTTGTGAATGTCCCTTCTGCATATATGGCATCTTACCTTACCATCAGATGGTATTGGTATTAGCAGAAGAGGATATAACTGTGAAGCTAATTAAGAGCCATTGTATCACAGGTCACTGTCAAAGCCCTACATAGTACATTCTTTTGTATTATGTTTCTTAAAGAGGACCTCTCCAAATATGTAAATTTTGAGTCCCACAAAACCTGAATCCACTTCTGGTGATGAGCTCCATTTCGCAGATGAGAAGGGCGAAAATGTTATGATGAATCCAGAATTCCAGAGCAATATAGTGAGAAGAAATGGAAATAAAACCCACGCCCGAGGCTTCTCGTTTTCCAGGAGAGAGAGAGAGAGAATCTGTATCAAATTATTTGGGTCAGAGTTAAATTTAATCTGAAAGCATGTCATGTTCCATTGCCACTGGGACAATGGAATCTGTTTGGAAAATATATTTTGAAACATCAATAGGTTGCTTAACTATAAAAATTATTTAAAGAACAATGGTGTGTGCAAAAGAATTATAAAAATATTAAAATGTCCAATTTTTTTTAGGAAATGTGCTTCATTCTTTACCTACACATAGGACATGAAGACATGAAATTTTCCTGGGTGCCTAGGGAGTTTGATTGTTATTTTTACATATGTATGAATATGTTTTAAAGAAAATAAGGTCAATTTCATCTTAAGCCACTGAACTCAAAAATCTGAGAATTTTGATGAGTTAATTTTCTGTAGACAGTTTTGATCCTACTTTTGATTTTCTAGCTTAGACTTTTGAAGACAATTCAGAAAGTTTTTTTTTAAGAAATTCACCATATTTATGTTAAAAGATAAAGAGTGGAGGGTAGACGTAGGGTTGAAAATTTACAAAGACTTTAGAGTTAGTCATTTCTAAACGCCTCTCCATGTAATACGGCATCATTAGATAGTGATTCATTATGCTCAGTGACCACTCACATACTCTTAGATTTGACAGAATTTGCTTTCATTATTTTCTGCCATACTGTTGCTTAAAGAAGAAGGGCAGTGATTTGAGTAATGAAAAAACAAAACGTAAATGGTTTACTGTCATGAAATTTCTGAAATGGTAGTGGGTATAGCTAAATGTGCCTTAAACAAGGAGCCAGAAGACCTGAAGTCGAGGTCAGATTCGGAACCCTCAGTATCCTTGGACAAGTCATGTTACTTTTCTGACTTTTCATTTCTTCATATCCAAGTACAGGTATGTATTACTCCTATCTTGTTTATCTCCAAAGCTTTTGTTCATATCAAATAAGTAGTGGAAGGCTTCCCTGGTGGCGCAGTCTGCCTGCCAATTCAGGGGACACGGGTTCGTGCCCCGGTCCGGGAAGATCCCACATGCCGTGGAGCGGCTGTTCCAGTAAAGGTTTAATTTTCATGTTAAAAAGGAAAATGGTACTGACATCCTGTTATCTTTGCCAGAAGGGTTTAGGCCTTGATATATTTTACCCAAGGAGCTTTTCTACATCTGTTACATGTGTCCCATTTCAACCCTATCCAACCATCTCCAAATAGTGTGTTTGTATGTGGTCATTTGTTCTCTGAAGATCCCCACTGTTTTCTGATTACAGGGATGTGCATGATTCCTTTATTACAGAAGTGAATAGAGGGCACAGAAACCCATGGTGCTTCTATTTAGTAAAAGTAGAGAAGGAAGTCATTTTAGGGTTTATTTAGCACTAATCTCAATGCCTGAATATTTTAATATTTAGTAAATAACACGAGGTAGAGTGAAAGGAAGGGAGGGAGGAGGGAGGGAGAAATGGAGTGAAGAAGGAAGAAGGAGGGAGAGCAGAGGAAGGAAGGAAGGGAAGAAACAGAAGTATGATAGAGTTCCATGAAATTGTAAACATTTAAGCATTTCTCCTGCATTCGAACTTTGATGCTAGCTCAAAGAGATATTCGTGTGGCTTCAGAGAACTTCGTATCTAAAGATTAGTCTCAGTTGATTGATAAATCCTGCCAAGAGTAGAGTGGGTTAATAATTTATAATCCATCATCAGGACAAGCCCTTACTATTTATAAATTATTTAAAGCTACCTGTTTGTCTGTTTATTCCATCAATTTAATTCTTACATAGTTCTGCTTAAAACTTAGCCGGTTGACAGTTAATCATTTGCTATCTTTAGTCTGAGTTGGAGATTTTTAGTGAGATGCTTCATTCATTCAACAAATATTTTGATCACCTGTACTTTTGATTGCTAAGCATATAGGAAAGGAACAAAATAGAAAAAAAAACATCCCTGTCCTCATGGAGGTTATTTACTATTAGGGGGAGGCCGATCAACAGAAAAGTAAAATATTTAAAATGTCATGCAAAGACAAATGCTATGGCACAGATAAAGCAAAGTGAAGGAGGTGGGGAGTCTACGGCAGGGAGGTGATCCGATTTCAAGCAGGATGGCCAGAGAAGGCTTCTTTGATATGACCTTTGAGCAGATACTTGATGGAAGTGAGGGACTGACACATGAAGTATCTTAGGCAACAATGTTCCAGGTGGAGGGAACAGCAAGGATGAAGACCCTAAGGTGAGAGTGTGCTTGAAATATTGAAGGTAAGAAAGGGAGGAGGCCAGTCTGGCTGGAGCTCATTGGGCAGGAGGGAGAAGATAGGAGGTGAAGTTGGGGTGTACAAGGTAAATGCTGTGGAAATAGTTGCCAGTGCACGGCAGATTCAAGTTTTGCTTTTTTGAAACTTTCTGGAATTTTTTTTCCCCAATATTTTTGATCCATGGTTGGTTGAATCTGCAGATGCAGAACTCACAGATACGGAGGGCCAACTGTAGTTATAGAAATATATAGTTATATACATAGTCATACGTATATGCACACAGTAAATATACAAATATCATAATGCTCTTCTATAAGAACAGTGTTCATTTATTCATTGTTTTATGAATTAATTATATCATTAATACAGGTCATTGTAAGGACTTTGTCTTTAGTGAATGAAATGGGAAGCCATCAGAGGGTTTAGAACGAAGGAGTGATAGGATCTGGCAGGACCTTACTTCGTAATATAATGATTCTGGGTGCCTCATTCAGGATAGACTAAAGGGAGGCAAGACTTGATGTAGTGAAGAGGCTACAGCAAGAGATGATGGTGACTTGGACCAGTATGATAGCTGCAGAGGTAATGAAAAAATGTATTCAATATGTGACTTGGAAGTTTTTGCCCTATGGAAATGGAAATGTAGTTGCCATTTACTAAAATATGTAAGGTTTTAGGAGGAACAGTTTACTGGCATGTTGCAGGAGGGTGAGGATGGAAATTAGAAATTGGTAGCAGTCATGTTAAGGTTCAGATGTCTAAAATTTTATAAATGGAGTCTCTATTAACCTTACTACAAATCCTGTAGTATTGAACATTGACTTTCTATTAACCTTAGGATGCCTCAAATCATTAATTCTTCATAATATTAAACGTTTACTCTGGAACATTATTAGGCCAAATTTCTTATTAATTTTGTTTTTCTGCTTTGCATATAGAATTTCAAAAATACACTTCTTTTAACTTTGGCAGTAATCATAGGGACTCTTCATTTTGAAATGGTATAAAACACTCAAGCTTCATTATGTATTTGTGATACTCTTTTTTGTTGTTACTATATTTACCTTTGTGATTTATATTTTATCATCTATCTCAGGAATTTCCATAAATATATATTAAAAATAATCTCAATCTCACTATGCAGAAGTAACCATTGTTTTCTTTTATATTCTTTCTGATCACTCCATAACTCACAACTCACACTCTCATCTAGTGTGCAGTTATTATATATAATAACCTGGAACTGTACTAAGTGCTTTATGTGGATTGGCTCATTTAAGTCACATAATAACCCTTTATCAGTCCGGGTTCTTACTTGCAAAAAACAAAGACAAACTAGCTAGTTCAAATATTTAAAAAAACTCCGATTTATTAAAGTATGTAAGCTTAAAGATTCCCCAGGAATGTTGGAAAATCAAGTTAGGGTGCTGCACAGACAGGAGGACAAAACCTAAAATTATAACACTTGTTTGGTCTGGGGCAAACGTCATGATTGTCCTCGGCACTCACAGACAATGCACTTTGCATCCCCAATTCTCCTGCACTGCGCAATGGGCGTTACCTCTGAAACATTTGCATCTGCTTTCTGAGGAAACCCATTGATGGTGAATTTTCCCGAGACAGGAAGTATATCAAATGCTCTGGGCAACCAGAAATACTAACAAACTTCTAGAACAGTCCACCTCTTAGGCTGTCCAACGCTAGCACATTAATTTCTTACGTATTTAGATCCCCAAGTAGCAACAACACAAGTGATAGAGACTAACAAAATAAAACTAGCCCTCAATAAGCAAACAAATGGAAAAGCAAAGACTAATTCACCGTCTCTTCAAGAAGGTGATCCAAATAAATACTCATCACTTCTTAAGTTTGCACAACAGTGCCCTGATCTCCAGGTGATTTCCATTTCTCTGGTGATTCTATCACAATCCATCTCAATGAACTAAACTGGGAAGGTTGCCACCAACAGCCCTTTCTGAAATAGGAAAAGGGAAAGGATGACAACAAAAAATAGTTGGTATATCCAAGCATTGAATCTGCACTAGCACATGTGGTGGCAACTGCATCCACTGTTCACAGGCATCAGTGACACGTATTCATTAAGTTACTAAGCAGAAATGCCAAAATGAATAAGCAGTGTGATGGAGTGGTTGATATTTCTAGCTCTGGGTTTTGCATTTACTTTTTCTATGATCTTGGGTAAATTACTTAATTTCTCAGTTTCTTAATTTGTAAAATGGGGATATCACTAAACATACCTAGCTCACAGGACTGTCGTTGGGATCGTATGAGATTTATTAAATTACATTTATTAAATTTATTAAATTACATTTAATAAATTTAATGTAATTTAATTTATTTTATTTTTTTGGCTGCATTGGGTCTTTGTTGCTGTGCGCGGGCTTTCTCTAGTTGCAGCGAGTGGGGGCTGCTCTTAGTTGTGGTGCGTGGGCTCTAGGCATACGGGCTTCAGTAATTGTGGCACTCGAACCCGTGTCCCCTGCATTGGTAGGCAGATTCTTAACCACTGCACCACCAGGGCAGCCCTGGTGTGCTCTTTTTACATGTAACCTGTTGCTGAGTTAGATTTCAGTATGAGTACATCTGATTATCTGACTGGATCCAAGGAGGACCATCATTGGCTGGTCTTGTTGGTAAATGGGGAACACAACAGAGGCAGTAGCCAAACTAGCAGTAATGTGCTGAGGTCTCAACAGAGAGCTTGTGATATTCTTCATATGATGCATAACTCAGGATTCC
This sequence comes from Neophocaena asiaeorientalis asiaeorientalis, assembly GCF_003031525.2. Taxonomy (NCBI): domain Eukaryota; kingdom Metazoa; phylum Chordata; class Mammalia; order Artiodactyla; family Phocoenidae; genus Neophocaena; species Neophocaena asiaeorientalis. The sequence continues at coordinate 147,947 of NW_020174032.1, read as the reverse complement.
TTCAGCAGCGAAAGGAGGCTATGTCTGTGAAAAATAAGAAAACAAAACTAATTTTCTTGTGGAAAAATGAAAAGATGTGCTTTATCTGTATTGCATTTGTATTGCATATAATGGTGAAGCAATGTGGAAATGGTGACACATTGACAAAATATAAACATTGGAATAATTATGTCTAGAAACTACTAAACATCTATTGTATTTCTGGTACTACACTAGGGACTTTACATACATAATTTCATGTAATCTATGCAACGATTTTTCTAATAGATCTTTATTGGAGTATAATTGCTTTACATTGTTGTGTTAGTTGCTGCTGTATAACAAAGTGAATCAGCTATACGTATACATACATCCCCATATCCCCTCCTTCTTGCCCTCAATAAGCAAACAAATGGAAAGCAAAGACTGATTCCCTCCCACCCTCCCTATCCCACCCCTCTAGGTCATCGCAAAGCACTGAGCCGATCTCCCTGTGCTATGCCGCTGCTTCCCACCAGCTTCCCACCAAACTATTTTACATTTGGTAGTGTATATATGTTGATGCTACTCTCACTTCACCCCAGCTTCGCCTTCCCACCCCATGTCCTCAAGTTTCCATGTCTACATCTTTGTTCCTGCCCTGCAACTAGGTTCATTAGTACCTTTTTTTTTTTTTAGATTCTATATATATGCGTTAGCATATGGTATTTGTTTTTCTCTTTCTGACTTACTTTACTCTGTATGACACACTCTATGTCCATCCACCTCACTACAAATAACTCAATTTCATTTATTTTATGGCTGAGTAATATTCCATTGTATATATGTGCCACATCTTCTTCATCCATTCATGTGTCCATGGACATTTAGGTTGGTTACTTGTCCTGGCTATTGTACATAGTGCTGCAATGAACATTGGGGTGCATGTGTCTTTTTGAATTATGGTTTTCTCAGGGTATATGCCCAGTAGTGAGATTCACACAACAATTTTTGAAAGGTGTTAAATTGAAGATCAAAGTCTATAAGTACCTTTCCCCCAAATACACAGTTTTCAATGGCCATCTAACTTCTGTATTGTCATGCTAAATTAGGCACTCAGGGAACAGACAGACAATCTCTACTTTTTGCCACAATGCATTCTTATAAACTGCAAGGAAAGCAAATCATTGTAAAGTGCATTATATTTTCCCAAAGGAACAGTGCCGGGGTAGGAGACTGTACTCTTAATCAATAACTTGACATTGAATATATCATGTATCTGATCAATAGTTATCTCATAAGAACAAAAATACTACGACCATTAAGTTTGCCAAGTCTAATAGATATTAATTATATATGTGGTGAGCAATGATGTTGCTTCTCTTCTCTGAACTTAGGGTCTTGGAGAATATTTTGAATGGCTTTTACTCTTAAAGGAACTTTCTTGGTGGTGGGGGGGAACTACAGCCCCTCTTCTCTCTTGATAAATGTCTCTTTTGTGTCTAGAGTTATTTGGAATTATTCCATGGACTATTCTCTTTAAAAAATTGCTATTACAGCATCTAGTATTTTTGAACATTAGAGGAACAAAAAAGAAAAAACTTAAAAATTTTATTTTTAATTGCTGTATAGTTGATTTACAATGCTGTGTTAATTTCTGGTGTACAGCAAAGTGATTCAGTTATATATATATATATATATACACACACACACACACACACACACATATACACATTCTTTTCCATCATGGTTTATCACAGGATATTGAATATAGTTCCCTGTGCTATACAGTAGGACCTTGTTGTTTATCCATTCTGTATGTAAAAGTTTGCATCTGCTAATCGCAAATTCCCACTCCATCCCTCTCCAAGCCCCCAGAAAGAAAAAACTTTGAATTGATTCAGAAGGCCTACATTCTAGCCTCAACTCTAATAGCAGTTACCTGTATGATCCAAGCACTAATCCTTCTTTCCTAGGCCTCAGTTCTTCTATCTCTGTGAATACACTGGACTGGGTGAATTTGAAAGGCCCCTGCTGGGCTGTAACTTTCTGGAATCTGATATAGGGTATCCAGTCTTTGGATTCTGGTCTAAGTTGTTGGACAAGAGAAGTTTTCTGACTCCAGTTTTGTGGACTATTGATTATTTGTCTGCTTTTGCCCCAGCACCAAGCCACAAACGGAATGTCTCACAGGTTAGATCCTTTGCTTTGGTTATAACAGAAGTGATTACAGGTGCATAATGACATGTGTTACAGTGAAATCACAAGGAATCTAGAAGACCTGAATTAAAATCCTGTTTCTCTATTTCCTGAGTGACACTTAACTGAGCCACTTAACCTCTCTGCACCTAAATTTTTCCCATTAGTATAACAAAGGGGGTGATTCTTTTTCCAGGATTATGTTAAAGATTAAATGAGATAATGTATGAAAAATTCCTGTGTTTATCTATGTCCTTATTGTAGTGTAAGGATTATGGACTATAGTGTAAGGATTTCAACACTCAGGGCATTTTGCCAACTTGTTAGTGAGCCAGTCCCTAGTGTGGCAGTGTGCCTGGACAAAGGAGTTTAGAAGTAAGGTATAGATCTAGCTGTCAGCTGATTTTTTTTAAAACAAAATTTGAGCAAATAACTTAAGTTGTTTAACTGAAAATAGTAATAACGACATAAACAGGACTATTACAAGCGTTCATCCAACAATTTCATAAATAGTTTTATTTTAAAAAATAATGGGCACATGCTATAATGTTAGGAAAATTGATTGTGTTGCTTCCAAGGACATGATTTTTTTTTAAATTAAAATTGTATATATTTAAGATGTACAAGGCATGGTAAAATGATTACTACAGTCAAGCTAATTAACGTATCATTTCCTTACATAGATACCATTTTTGTGTGTGGTGACAGCACTTGAAATCTATTCTCTTAACAAATTTCCGGGATCTAATAGTCCATTAGATCTCTAGACTTAGCGTATTTAACTGTGACTTTGTACACTTTGACCATCATCTCCCTATTTCCCTCATCTCCCTGTCCCCAATAACTAATATTCTATTCTCTTCTTAAATGAAAAACAAAAACATGACTTACCAAAACTTAAGAGAAGGAGCAAAATCTGTACTAAAAGGGAAGTTTATAGCCATAAATTCCTACATTTAAGACAAGAAGAAAGATCTCAAATAAACAACCTAACTTTACATCTCAAGGAAATAGAAAAAGAAGAACAAACTAAACCAAAAGTTAGAAGAAGGAAGGAAATAGGAAAGATCAGAGTAGAAATTAATCAAATAGAGAATTACAAAACAATAGAAAAATTTTTTAAATGAGTTAAAAACAATTGTCAAGCCCTTAGCTACACTAAGAAGAAAAGAGAGAAGACACAAGTAAATGAAATCAGAAATGAAAGAGGAGACATTACAATGGATGCCTCAGAAATAAAGAGGATCATAAGGAACAATTATGAACGATTGTATGTGAACAAATTGGATAACCTAGAAAAATTGGATAAACTCCTAGAAACGTACAGTTTACCAAGATTGAATCAAGAAGTAATAGAAGGCCTAAACAGATCAGTAACAAGTGAAGATATGAAGTAGTAATCAAAAACCTCCCAACAAAGAAAAGCTCAGGACCAAATGGCTTCACGGCTTAATTCTACCAAACAGTTAAAGAAGAATTAATGTCAGTCCTCCTTGAAGTCTTCCAAAATATAGAATTAGAGGGAATACTTTCAAACTCATTTTATGGGGCCAGCATCACCCTGATACCAAAGCCAGACAAAGACACCACAAGAAAATAAAACTGTAGGCCAATGTTCCTGATGAACATAGATGCAAAAATTTTCAATAACATACTAGTAAACTGAATTCAACAATAAATCAAAGAGATTATACACCATGACCAAGTGGGATTTATCCTTGGGGTACAAGGTTGGTTTGACAAATGCAAATCAATCAGTGTGATATACCACATTAACAGAATGAAAGATAAAGACCACATATCATCTCAATAGGTGCAGAAAATGCATTTGACAAAGTTAAACATCCATTCATATAAAAACTCTCTCAACAAATTAGGTATAGTAGGAAATGTCCTCAATACAATAAAGAGCATTTATGAAAAGTTCATAGCTAATATAGTAATTAATGGGGAGAAACTGAAAGCTTTTCCTCGAAGAGCCAGTTCAAGGCAAGGATGCTCACTCTCATCACTTCTATTCAACATAGTACTGGGATTACTAGAAAGAGCAATCAGATAAGGAAAAAAAGTAAAAGGATCTAAATCAGAAAGGAAGAAATAAAATTATCTCTGCAGATGACATGATCCTATATGTGGAAAAACCTAAAGACTCCATTAAAAAAAAAAACTTTTAGAACTAATAAGCAAATTCAGTAAAGTTGCAGGATACAAAATCAACACAAAAATCAGTTGCGTTTCTTGACACCAACAGCAATCTGAGAAGAAAATCAAGAAAGTCCCATTTACAATGTCATCAATAAGAATAAAATACTTAGGAATAAATTTAACCAAGGAGGTAAAAGATCTGTACACTGAAAACTAGAAAACATTGATGAAGGAAATTGAATAAGACACAAATAAATGGAAAGTTATCTCTTGTTCATGGATTAGAAGACTTAATATTGTTAATATGTCCATACCCCAAATGATCTACAGATTCAGTGCAATCCCTATCAAAATTTCAATGGCACTTTTTCAAAGATATAGAAAAAACAATCTTAAAGTTCCTACAGAACCACAAAAGACCTCAACTAGACAAAGAAATCATCAGAAAGAAAGAGTTGGAGGCATCACTGTTTCTGAAATCAAATTATATTACAAAGCTATAGTAATCAAAACATTGTGGTACTGGCATAAAAACAAAAAGAGACCAATGGAACACAACAGAGAGCCCAGAAATAATCCCACACATATACAGTCAACTAACTTTTGACAAGGGTGCCAGGAATACATAATGGGGAGAGGACAATCTCTTCAAAGAAATGGTTTTGGAAAAACTGGATATTCGAATGCAAAAGAATGAAATTGGACACTATATCTTACACCACTCACAAAAGAAACCTCAAAATGGATAAAAGACTTACATATAAGACCTGAAACTATACAAGAAAACATAGGGGAAAATCTCCTTGACGCTGGTCTTGGCAATGGTTTTTTTGGTTGTGACACCAAAAGCACAAGCAGCAAAAGCAAAAAAAAAAAAAAAAAAAAAAAAAAAAAAGG
>NW_020174032.1:142017-142725 GCF_003031525.2 Neophocaena asiaeorientalis asiaeorientalis | reverse complement strand
GGAAACCAAAAAACAAAAAAAAAAAAAGAAAAAAAAAAAAAAAAAAAAAAAAAAGAAAATGGGACTACATCAAACTAAAAATCTTCTGTACAGCAAAGGAAACAACAAAATGAAAAGGCAACCTGTGGAATGGGAGAAAATATTTTCAAACTATGTATTGAAAAGGGATTAACATCCAAAATATATAAAGAACTCACACAACTCAATAGCTAAATAAATAGCTATGGACAAAGGACGTGAATAGACTTTTTTTTCAAAGATGACATACAAATGACCTAAAGGCGTATGAAAAGATGCTTAACATCACTAATTATTGGGAAAATGCAAATGAAAAACACAATGAGATATCACTTCCCACCTATTAGGATGACTATTATAAGAAAAAATCATAAAAGATAAGTGTTGGCGAGGATGTGGAGAAAAAGGAACTCTTGCACACTGTTGGTGGGGATGTAAATTGGTGTGGCCACTATGGAGAACAGCATGGAGGTTCCTCAAAAAAGTAAAAATAGAACTACCATATGATCCAGCAATCCCTCTTTTGCATATATAGTCAAAGAAAATAGTACTTCAAAGAGAAATCTGCACTCCCATGTTTGTTTTAGCATAATTAACAATAGCTAAGATATGGAAAAAAATCTAAGTGATAAAGAAAATGTGATACACACACACACACACACACACACACACACACACACACACACACAC
>NW_020174032.1:124455-141901 GCF_003031525.2 Neophocaena asiaeorientalis asiaeorientalis | reverse complement strand
CATACATGTAGTGGAACATTATTCAGCCTTAAAAAGGAGATCCTGCCATTTGCAACAATATGGATGAACCTGGAGGACGTTATGCTGAGTGAAATAAGCCAGACACAGAAAGAAAAAAGTTGTGTGATCTCACTTGTATGTGGAATCTAAAATGTGGAGTCTTGAAATCTTAAAAGTCTGTCAGCTGACTTTGAAGTGATCAACATAACACAGCTTGATTAGACTCTATTGCTATTTATCTCATGAATTATCATAAGATTTCGCTAGGCTTCTTAGATTTCAAGCTAAAGATATAGGAAGTTGTTAAGGCTTAAGATAAATTTCAGCAACAGTTGATTGCAAGCCCTCTGCTTCAGGCTGGCAGGGAGGAAAGCCTTCTTAAACTTTTGAAACAATCCGGGCATTGCACTCACTGAAATGTTGTGTAATCACAGTTAAACATGACAAGCTATTTTGTTTCCTTCTCACAAGCTTAGGTTCCAATATTACTGTTCACAATCTTACTGCTAACTGTTGTTCAAAAGTTTAAGAATATCATTCATGGGTGGCTGGTGGAATGAGAAACATTGTGTTTTCTTAAAGTTAAAATTTCTATGAAAACTTGAGAGCATTCATGGGGAAACAAGAAAGAAATTAGGAACCCTGATAATGCTTCTAGAGCAACGCTTTCTCTTTGGTGAAAGGCATTGTGAGACTTCACTCAGAGCAGCATTTTGAGCACAATCGAATGCATGTATAATTTTTGAACCCTTCATTTAAAAACCATTTGAAAGCCAAAGTACAGAAATCTGAAGGAAATGCTTGTTAAAAACCTCCTATCGTATTTTATATTCTAATAGTTACATATCTTGAAACACAGAGTCTTTAATGTGGTGCTATCAAGCCATTGTTCAGGAAACAAATGTTTGCCGGGTGGTACATTGGCAAAAACAGATTTTGGAGTCAGAACACCCTGGGTTAGAATCCCTCTGCCACTTGGCAGCTATGCCAATTTGGGGAATTCACTAAACCCTTAGTTTTCTTACTTAGTTCTTGGGAAGGCAGAGTGAAGTATATGTGAAAGAACTTCATGAAGAGTACAGGTTACAAGGTGAAGGGAAAGTATTGTGAGCTGGTTAGCTCCTCTAACCTGCTTTTCACGAGGCAGCATCTCTAACGTGATCGCTGATGTTCTCTCTAGAAGGTTGCTGTGATTATGATTATAGATGATTCCTTCAAAGCATCCACTGTGGAGAGTATGGCACAGATTAGTTACTCAATACATAGTATTGTTTTAGACACTTCTTGGCTTACAAAAGTTTAACTATAGCTGTTTGGAATAGAAGAACACTCTGCATTTCGACTTTTATTGTCATACCTGAGTTGCTGTTCAGAATAACTTTGTCCTCAGCAAGCAATCAGGACATTGACAGGAGATACAGATAGAGAGCTCATTAGTGAATGACAGCCACTTGTTCAACTTCTTCAGCATGCCGTTTCTAAACAATTGAAGCCTGGAACTTGTGCAGTATTTCCATTCGTGTGCACGGCAAAGTGTTTCTTTTTTCTCTTTTCTGTTAAATGCTTGTGATTTGGCCTTACATCATTTCGGTAAAATGTAATTTAGCACCATCAAATTCATCAGGCAAGCTGTGATGCGGAAAAAGTCAAGAAACATTTTCCCCAAAGCTGCTTTCAGACAGTACCTTTAACTGGGCATTCATTCATTCATTCATTTTTTTAAATTGAAGTATAATTGATTTACAATGTTGTGCTAGTATCAGGTGTTCAGCAAAGTGATTCAGTTATACATACATTCATATCTATTTTTTCAGATTATTTTCCCCATTCAGTAGGTCCTAGTCGGTAATCTATTCAACTGGGCATTTAGAAGCGGGGTCAGATGGGCTTGGGGCCCTTTTCTTTCCACAGAGTTTCTCAGTTGGAGCTTTTGGTCTCTTCCTCACCTCATGGGATGGTCCCTCTTGCCCGTGTTACAGATGATGGTACTGGCAGTGGCAAATCGCAGCCTGTCCTTTTGTCAGCCCTAGAGAGTTGGCTGCTACAGCTGGCCACTCAGATATGATTTTCATATATCCTTGATCATTGCTTTCTTAGGAGAAAATTGCTTTTGACATGCATTTTTAAGTTAGCCGTGATTTTTCAAGAACATTTCCCTCCCCAAATCTATTGAATGCCAGTAATAAATGTCTTAGTAGCCAAGAAGTCCAGTCTTGCAACTAGCTACTATGTCTGCCTTAAGTCACTGTGTAATAATGCTAATAATTTACATATTCTTGAACAGTCTCCTGATAACATACCTCGATCTAAACAGATACATTTGGTCTAGCAGCTTATAAGTTTTATCAAAATGGCTGTCATAAATAGGAAAGGCACTAAAGGAGTGATATTCTTTGGTAGCACCTTGTATAGATCAGGGACTGTGTTGATCATTATATTTATTTCATTTAATCCTTAAAATATTCCTGAAAGTTAAACACTGATATCCTAATTTATCAAAGGAGGCAAAGGAAGCAGAGAGTTCCAGTCATGTGTGCAAAGCTGTATAATAAGGATTCATGCTCAGGTCACACTCCAGTGCCCAAGAATTGGCACCAGCACTGAACTTGTCCTGGCCTGTTCCTGCCGTCGCTTTTCTGCTCTTGCATCTTGATCACTTTGACAAACTACAGTTTTTCTGCTTATTTTTTAAAGTGTTATTTTTTTCAAGTTGTTAGTGAAAGTCATGTTCCTTACATCCTTTTGAAAAAGATGCAATTCCAATTTCCCAATGCACAAAATAAATTCATTAAAAAAATTAAAATCTTACCCATGTCTTTATAGTGAGAAAGAACAGTAATTAAGACAGCAGTTGCTCTACCTAAGGAGACAAAAGACCTGTATGCAGAAAACTATAAGACACTGATAAAAGAAATCAAAGGTGACACAAACAGATGGAGAGATACACCATGTTCTTTGATTGGAAGAATCAATATTATGAAAATGACTATACTATCCAAAGCAATCCCTATCAGATTACCAGTGGCATTTTTTACAGAACTGGAACAGAAAATCTTAAAATTTGTATGTAGACGTAAAAGACCCTGAATAGCCAAAGCGATCTTGAGGGAAAAAACCAGCGCTGGAGGAATCAGACTCCCTGACTTCAGACTACAAAGCTACAGTAATCAAGACAATATGGTACTGGCACATAAAACAGAAATATAGATCAATGGAACAGAATAGAAAGCCCAGAGATGTACCCATGCACCAATGGTCAACTAATCTATGACAAAGGAGTCAAGAATATACAGTGGAGGAAAGACAGTCTCTTCAGTAAGTGGTGGTTGGAAAACTGGACAGCTACATGTAAAAGAATGAAATTAGAACACTCCCTAACACCATCCACAAAAGTAAACTCAAAAGGGCTTATTGACCTCAACGTAAGACCAGACACTATAAAATTCTTGGAGGAAAACATAGGAAGAACACTCTTTGACATAAATCACTGCAAGATCTTTTTTGTTTTGTTTTGTTTTTTTGTTTTTTGTGGTACGCGGGCCTCTCACTGTTGTGGCCTCTCCCGTTGCGGAGCACAGGCTCCGGATGCGCAGGCCCAGCGGCCATGGCTCACGGGCCCAGCCGCTCCACAGCATGTGGGATCTTCCCGGACCGGGGCGCGAACCCGTGTCCCCTGCATCGGCAGGCGGACACTCAGCCACTGCGCCACCAGGGAAGCCCTGCAAGATCTTTTTTGACCCACCTCCTAGAGTAATGGAAATAAAAACAAATGGGACTTAATGAAACTTAAAAGCTTTGCACAGCAAAGGAAACCATAAACAAGACGAAAAGACAACCCTTAGAATGGGAGAAAATGTTTGCAAACGAATCATCGGACAAAGGATTAGTCTCCAAAATATATGAACAACTCATGCAGCTTGATACTAAAAAACAAACAACCCAATCAAAAAATGGGCAGAAGACCTAAACAGACATCTCTCCAAAGAAGACATACAGATGGCCAAGAGGCACATGAAAAGCTGCTCAACATCACTAATAATTAGAGAAATGCAAATCAAAGCTACAATGAGGTTATCACCTCGCACTGGTTAGAATGGGCATCATCAGAAAGTCTACAAACAACAGATGCTGGAGAGAGTGTGGAGGAAAGGGAACCCTCTTGCACTGTTGGTGGGAATGTAAATTGATACAGCCACTCACTACGGAGAACAGTATGGAGGTTCCTTAAAAAACCAAAAATAGAATTACCATATGACCCAGCCATCCCACCACTGGGCATATACCCAGAGAAAACCATAATTCAAAAAGACACATGCACCCCAGTGTTCATTGCAGTACTATTTACAATAGCCAGGCCATGGAAGCAACCTTAATGCCCATCGACAGATGAATGGATAAAGAAGATGTGGTACATGTATACAATGGTGTATTACTCAGCCATAAAAAAGGAATGAAATTGGGTCATTTGTAGAGACATGGATGGACCTAGAGTCTGTCATACAGAGTGAAGCAAGTCAGAAAGAGAAAAACAAATATCATATATTAACGCATATATGTGGGACCCAGAAAAATGTTACAAATGAACGGTTTGAAGGGCAGAAATTGAGACACAGATGTAGAGAACAGACGTATGGACACCAAGGGGGGAAAGTGGTGGTGGGTTGGTGGTGGTGTGAAGAATTGGGAGATTGGGATTGACATATATACACTAATATGTATAAAATAGATAACTAATTCGAGCCTGCTGTATAGAAATAAATTAAATTTCAGAAAAAGAAAACAAAAAGAACATATGATGATGTGATAGGTAGCAAGGATATTGAGGGTATGTGCAAAAAGTGATTATTATAATTCAAAATCAAATTTAATATGCATAGGGAAGGAAGAAAGTATATCAAAGAAATGTGTGATGTGGAAAGATGGTAGTATCTGTAATCCTGGAAGGATGTTGGAATCCTATTTCTAGAGGAAGTGAGCTGGCAAGATAGGAAGTGGTGGTCCGAGAATGGAATGCTTGAAATTTAGATTATGAAGGGGTTACGGCTACTGGTGGTCACCATGTATGAGTATGAAGTACGATGAAGTACGATGGAGGACATTGGAAGAAAGGAGGGTAAGGAACTGAGAGCTCGGAATATTGGGAGAATTTTCTATGGGATATTGAAATCCCCATGAATCAGGACAGGAATAGGGATTGCAGAGCCCAGAACCGCATGGGGCAGAGTTCTGAAGGAGTGAAAATTCTTACGGCATTAAAAGCTTGAAAGGCAGTCATGGCACTGTTTGTCTTATAGATGACCATTGTGACCGTCCAGCCCATACCACAACCTTAGAAAATATTCCCTGTCCACAGCCTAGACGGGCAGCTTTACACATGTACTACAATAATAATGTCATCACTGGGTCACGGATAAGTGGAATGGGGATGGACACCCGACCCTCAGATTCTCACCAAAGCACACAGATTCTCCTTATTACAAGCTATAATTGAGCCCAGTGACTGAGTCCGTCATTAGTGGGGGAATCAAGTTTAAGAGTCATGTAGATTTGTGGGTTGAAGCTTCAGTTCTGAGGTGTCCTCCTTAATCAACCATGTGTGTTTGCTGAGAATTGAGCAGAGAAGCCATGTCAGAGAGAAGCAGGAGAATGAAGGAACACACACACTCACACACAGATACACAGAGAGAAAGATTGTCTGTATTCCAAATTCCTATGAGTCTTTGTTATATTTCTGTTAACTATTTTCTGTGAAATTCTCATGTCTCCTTACAATACATCTCTTACTTGTTTGAGCTATTTTCATTGGATTCCTCTTCCATGCAACCACACTTGCTCTAAGAGAGCACCTATGATTTAGTCAGTTATTCAATAAGCATATAATGAGCACTTAGTAAGGGCCTGGACTGTTGGAAACACTGTGGAAAATACAAATGTGGGCATGATATAGTTCCAACCAGTAGGAAAATCAACAGTGGAGAAAAAACCCCAAAATATAATTAAAATACAGTTTTAATTAATGAGTGCTAAACTAGAGGTGGGTGCTGAGTATTATGACCTCAGCTGGTAAAGACTCAATACGTTAGTTGAATCTGAAAGATCTGGTAAGTTCAGAAAAATCTGGTAGGGTCACATCAAACAAGATTTGGAATGTAAATTTGCCTTTAAAGATGAGTAGATACACACAAAGTGAAATAGAAGGCATATAGAGAAGAGAAGGTAGCTTAGGACCAGCAAAGGGAGAATGTGATGCAAGCTGAAGGAAAGGAGTGTCTCAAGGAGGTAGATGTCGGTCAGACTGACCATAACTAAGAGGTTAAGAAATAGAATATCTGAATGCTTACATTACTGACACAGAGTTGATTAGTAACCTTAGTTGGATGGATTTCAGTATAGTGGTGAGAACAAAATCAGATTGGAATGCCTTGGTAGTATGTGGGAAATCAGGAACTGGAGAGAATCAACAAAATTTGTAAAATTGCCTTTGAAGGTCAATAGAGTAATAGCTCAAGGGAGAAGTGGAATCATAGGATAATTTTTTAACATGCAAATGCTTGAGTACATTAGAATGAGACAAAATAGGGTATACATCAGTGTGTACAGGAAAAATATTAAATGATGTTGTGACAAAGACTTTCCTCGAAAAAGGTTTAGATTTATGCATAGAGATGTTAAACTTGGCTTTTTTTGGATTAGCCCCGAAAGAAATGAACTTAAATGTCCCAAAGTAAATAATGAAAAGCTTGACTAATATATTCATAGGATTTGGGTGGATTATCATGAAACATTTTGAAATAACATTTAACAATAGCACTGATAAAAATAAAAGCTGTCAAAAATTAATCTTAAGTCAAAAGCAAAGTGCAACGCAATACAGAAAGCATATGAACTGTGATTACTATTTTGTTATTCAAATACACACAAACACTGGGAAAAGACTGGAAAGATATGACAGCAACTGTTGAGCAGTTATCTTGGACAATGTGATTACTGGTGATTTTAATTTTCTTTTTTTGTGTGTGAAACCCTCCATTTTTAACTTGCAGTGATAAGCATATTTTATTTTTAGTCACAAGGAAACAAATACTGTTGTATACTAGGTTAAGCATGCTGTATATTTCTCTAGGAGACATAAAATCATGTGCTTTTAACTCTTATATATTCTTATACATTCTCCCGTTAATTTATATCATCAGCATCTCCCTACCCAAAGTGCATGCTCCAAGTCTTTAAACTCTTTAATATTACACATAAACAATTAAGCTTTCAAAGCATGCTCTTGTGTGTGTATGTATATGCATGTGTTTAGATGATGATGAAAACATATATCAGGACCTTTCTTAACTGAAACAATTTCACATCTAGTTTAATATTTCAATCCTGTATTCAGAGACTAGTATATTTAGAATCATTTCCAGTGACGCCATGGAAACTATTTCATGTTATGTCAATTGCTGGTGAGTGTGTAGGCAAAAACGGAGCCTTTGTGACTGATTGGGACTTCTTCCTTCTTTATTAAAAAAGAATAGAAATCTTGAAGGGCTCCAATTTGCTGCTATTAATGATGCAAGTGAGCTTAATTTATATCTCCACTGAGAGCAAAGAAAGATTTTTTTTTTCAATGTGGATCGCAGAAACTGTGAAAATCTTGACACCAAGATATTACCTTCCCATTTTATTCTCAAAGTATTTCAGCTTCTTCTTTTTAGAAATAATTTGAGATGAAAATCCCCAGTATTAACATTTAAGTAGTGAGCCTCTCTGAAATGTCTTATTGTATGCAAGCCTTCAATTTAACTTAAAGCCTCTGTGTGAATACTCTCAGGGTCGCATGCTGTCTCTAGCACCACCTGGTCGTACAGAGAAGTCCTTTACAACTACTGCAGATTTGGGGTTGAAAGCAAATTCTGTGCTTTACCTGAAGTTATTAGCTTGCATTGTGAATTACCTACCCATTTCTCCAAAATCCAAGGTGGAACATCTGTGGTGGGTGGCCCTGAAATTGACCAGATCAGTGATCTATATGTGATAGCCTATCTCTGGATGGGGCTGATGACAGCCCAGAATTGACTGGCTTTCTATGATACAGCAGAGAGAAAGAGAAGTAGCTCAGGATGAACTTTCACAAAATGAATTAAGGATAAACTGTTTGCTTGATTGTGCTGTTTGTCAGTTATTTAGTAGCGGGTTCTGAAAATTTAAATTTAAATATCAGCAAGTCCGTAAAAGATAAACCAAACGAATTAGAGAAATTGAAAAATACACTTACTAACTTCTTCCAAATACTCTTTAAAATCACGGCCATTTTACGTTTCAAAGAAAAGAAATCAACTCAAAACAAAACTATCAAAAGTCAATATAAAAGGTACTATCTGGAACTATTACAGAGGCATACCAGATCTGGTCACTTTAACCCACCTTCTGCACGCCAAGCATATGGCAATGACAGATAAAATATAAGAAAGGAAAACCAAAACCAACAAAAAGCCAATTCAGAAGCAATATTACATCTGTATGAACCAAAAGAACAACAGAAAAACAGGATGTTAGTATGGGCTGAAGCTCAGCTCTGCTAAGTTCTGTGTAAACAGGCACATGCAACCAAGAGCTGTGCTGGTTCCTGTGCTGTATTAGAAACTAGAAGTTCCTTCTTTAAAGATAGGGTACCAGAGGAAAGTTCATTGCTAGAAGCCAGGCCCTGAGTTGGCACTCCCCATGTTCTTTAATTGGGAAGATGTTTGGAATTAGGAGACTTCAGAGGGAGCTCAGGACCTATGGGGTCAAAAGTATAAAGATAGACCCTTATGACATTATTCGATTGGTGGCTCTGTGACTCTCTCTGACCTATGGCTAATGACTGACATCATAAGTAAGACTAGGGTCTGGGTGGAACCTCAGGGTTTGGCGGATGCAGCTAAACAAACATGGGACAAAGAGGTTATCAGAGGGAAAGTGTTGGGGGGTGGAGAGAGACAGAGAGAAGAGGAAGAGAATGAGAAAAGAAATCCGTCCCATTAAAAATAAGCCTGCACACCAAAATTCTAAAACACAGTAAGAAATAAGAAAGGTAGACCAAAAAACTCAATATTTAGAATATGTATTTATTATAAATTAAATCAATTTTGTGAAGCAACATAAAAAAGACTGTAAAATGAGTATGTTTAAAGAAAGGATAATTACAGATCAGTATCCACAATGTCATGTATCTGTCATCGATCTACAAAAATCATTAAGACAATCTCAGAAGATAATAAGGTGTGGTAATTTGTGCTCTCACCTATCAACAGTAATTTTAAAAACATGGTAATTAAGACAGTGAGATATTGGTGGAAAGACTACAAACAGGCAAGTGGAACAGAAGAGAGCCTAGAAACAGACCCACTTACATGTGGAAACTTAATATATGAAAGAGATGGCAATTCAAAGTTGCCGGGGATAGAATAGATTATGCTGGAAAATTGATCATCCATATGGAAAAAAATAAAATTAGATTATGCATCACACCAGGCACAAAAATAAATCCAGGTGGTTTTAAGAACTCAATGTGAAAATCAAAACTGCAACACTTTTAGAATATAATAAGGAAGGCTGGCTCAACGACTACTGGATAGGAAAACATACATTAAAAAAGAAAGTAAGAAAAAATATAAAGGCAACAATTCTAAATATGGCTTATGTTATATTAAAAAGCTTTGGTAAAGGTCCCATAAACTAAGTGCAACGACAAAAGCAAGCTTGGGAAATTTTATTTGCAACGTATATTGCTGAAGAAGGATTAATATATAGAATTTGTTAAGAGTGACCAATAGAAAAGGAAAAATAATGGTTAGATTATGATACATCCATAAAATGGAGAACTCTGCAGCTGTTAAATAATAAAGCCGGTCTATATTTTCTGATAAGGAAATATATCCACGAAATGTTAATAGTGGAAATAAGCAAGTCTCAGAACAGTATGTGTAGTATGCTACTCTTTGACTATACATATGTATTAAAAATGTATACACATATGTATTTGAATATCTATACATATTGAATGTATCTGAATATATATAGCATCTTTATTAGAGTAGACTATCTTATATATTCATAGGCTACTCTACTAAAGATGCAACAGAAAAACAATTATTTCTCCCTTAGGAAGGGAATTGTGCAGAAACTAAAAAGACAATAACAAGGGCTAGAAATGGGAAATTTCATATACTGCCAGTGGGAACATAAATTGACATAACCCAGTTTGGAGCAATTTCACAGTTTGCAGTAAAGTTGAATATGTGCAAATTCTTTGACTCAAGAATTATACTCTAAGACACATACCTAGAACAGTGATCCTCGAAGTGCTGTGCTGAGACCCCTGGGGTTGGGTTGAGGGTATCTTTGAGATTCTTTCAGAGGGTCAGCAAGGGCAAAGTTATTTTTGTAATATTACTAAGATATTATTTGTCTTTTTCACTGTATTGGCTTTTGGACTAATGGAGTAAAATCAATGGTGGCATATAAGCATGAATCAAGACAGTGGTACCAAAACGTACTAGAAGACATTGTATTCCTCTTGGTCACGTACAGGGTCGGGGGGGAAGAAACACAAAAAACGAGGAAGTCTTACCTAATGATATCTTTAATGGAGCAGTATAATTTAGTGATTTTGTTAAATCTTGAAACTTGAGCGTGGGTGTTTTAAAAATATTGGTGATAAAATGAGAAATTCACATAAAGTACAAGTGATGCATACCAAATAATAACGTTGTCTTGAGAAAAAGCACTTCTGTGACTACTTGAGTTACAAACTGAGGTAACTGCTTTCATTGGTGGACTGACATTTTTCCTGACAGACCAACTGGCAGACAAATTACTGTTATTCGGGGTTGGACTTTTGGCAACATTTTCTCCGAAATGAATGGAGTCCATCACTTCAAGGAAAACAAGCGACAGTATTTGTTGCCAATGATAATGTTTGAAAATTCAAGTGAAAAATCAGCATCTTGGAAAATCTGTATCTACCTTGTGAGCCTGACAACTCCCCAATACTTAAAGACTTTCTGATGAGATTGGTAGTGATAGTAACCAAAAAAGAGCCTTTTTATAGTGCATAAATGAAAACTGTCAATATTTGGAAGATCTGCCTATCTAAGGGAACTACTGTTTTCCAAATAACCAGTGCATGACATCACAAATCAAGCACCAGTAAGGAGCCATAGCGTAAAATAAACCAATGGAATTTAATGCAAATGAGTATAAATGATTCATTAAGTTTGGTTACAAATTCCATATTGCAAATAATCTTTAAGAAACCACCATCTGCTGAGTTTTGACATAGTATCAAACAGGAATATCTACAATTATCCAGCACACCCCTCTCTTTTCCTATTTGATTTCTCTGTGTGGCTGGATTTCACTGATATAATTCAACCCAAACATTTCACGCCAGGTTGAATGATGAAGTAGATATAAAAATCCAGATGTCTTTTTTTAAGCCACATATTGAGACACAGTATGTCTTAATGCAGTCTCACCCTACTCACTACATATTTTGCTTTGAAAATAGAAGTTATATTTCATAAAAATGTCATTTAGGCTACTGGTTTATTATTGTTATATTTAAATTAATGAAACAAATTAACACTTTCTTAGTTTTAATTTCTAAACACTAAACATTAGGAGATATAACCCATCCTAACAAAAACTAACAGGATAGGGTGATAGTTATGGGAATGATGGGTAGAGGTTGGGGACATTTTCTGATGAGATAATATTTGCACATTAATATAGAGAATGTAAGCAAATGAACAGTGGGTTCCTGATAGAGAGGTGAGGAAATGCAAAGGCTCTGAGAGCATGCTTGGTGCCTTTGAGGAGCAGCAGGAAGGCCAGTGTGACTGTCGCAGAGCGAACAGGGGAGAGAGTTTGGAGCTGAGATCAGCATGGCAGGCAAGAGCTGGATCATGGAATGCGCTGTCTCAAAGGAGAGTGTCTGTGTAAATGTTTGTGACGCAGTTTTATGCTAGGAGTATCACATTGAACTTTCTCCATGTGGCCATTCAAAGGCCATTGCACTTTACCCTTCGGTCAGATTGGATGGTTAGTAGGGCTGAAATCCCAGTAACTGAAAGTAGAGATGGGATGCAAAGGCCCTCTTTGCTTGGGCTTTCCCACTCGGACACTGTTACAGGAAATGAGACAGAACCAGGATGCAGGAGGTGTGCTCAGCACACATAGGCCGGTTCACAGCATAGCCCGGCAGGGGGTCAACCCCTTCTATTTGATGCCAGATGAAACTGATATTTTCACATGTCTCTGGTAAGCGCTTGCTTGGGCAGTTCATTGGGAACATAACATATATAAATGTGTCAGTCTTTAGTAAGTCTTTCACCAGGCCAAAACCCAGGCTTTCCTCAACTTTGAGAGCATACATATAGCAAAGGAAATGTGTAGTCAGATGTGATGTCTTATTTGTATTAATTTAACATTATTAGTAATTATCATACTGTGCGGTTTTCCAAATAAGTTATCACGTGTCTTCATTGGTTTTACACTCCTAGCATGTTGCATGGTGCCTTAACATATCATAGGTGGGCCGATACAGAATGAATGAATGGATGAAGTATGAATGAATGAATAAATGAATAGGCAGGTAATATTTGTGAGAAAGTACAACTTTAATAATGGGTACTATTTGGGAGAGAACTGTGTTTAGGAAAATGCTTCCACGTGCCCCCTGAGAATGGAGAGTGATATCCTGATGAGGGCAAGAGTCAGGAAGGATGCCAAGGAACAGAGACCGTTAAATTGCTCTGCCTAAGAGATGTTCAGAACATCTGAAGTTAGAAAAAACAAAGAATAACAGAGAGAGGTTGGCCAACATGATGGAAAGATGGAGCATTTTAGAGAAAAGTGTTGCGTGAGAAAATCCAGTGAGAGTTTTAAGAACAGGTACGTCCAATATTTGATTCTAGGTTTGTGATCTTGCAGTAAGAGACCTCTTCTGTCTCTCCGAGTACCATTAAAATAGAATGCAGCTAAACAGCCTAAGTGGCCGCGTCGGGGGATTACTGTGACAGGCCGGTAGAAGGAACTGTGCGCTCTGCTCTGCAGTCATCTCTCTGCGGTGTCTGTAGAGAACTGAACTGTCAGGAGGAGGACAGTAGTCCAGAGGTCCCAGCCAGTGTATTCGGGAGAGGTGCGAAGAAGCAGCTGCCACATAGAAATATTTCAGTTATCGATACATTTTTCGTTGTCCTTATTAATTGTTGCTGCTGCTGTTTGCCTCAAGTAATATTAGATGGAGACCACTTCAGAAGGCAGAGGGGTGGTAGCATCATTGTTACATATTTGGTGGTTTTAAATTATATTCACAGATTCTTAGATACTCTTCTCTTTAAGAGGTGACACTGAGTTCACATTGAGTATGGGCTGAACTTAATAACTTGCTTCCAGTGAAGAGAATATGGAGGAAGTGATGGCATGTCGCTTCCAATGATTACAAAAGGACTGTAGGTTTCTTCTGGGTTCTCTCGCTCTGTCTCTGTCTGTCTGTCTCTGTCTCTCTCTCTCCTTCTCCCCTTCCCCTCTGTCCAGTGTCCAGTGAGGAGCTGAGGTCACACGAGTAAGCTTGGGGACGGATCCTTTAGTCCCAGTAAAGCCCATCTTACAGCCTGACTTGCAAGCTCAAGAGAGATCCTGGGCCAGAACCACCTGGCTAAGAAACTAGCCAGGTGGATTCCTGAGCCATAGAAACTATGAAATAACAATTTTTGTTTGCTTTAAGCTTGTAAGATACAGATGATTTATTACACATCAGTAGATAACTGATACACATATGATTATTCTAGCTTACAGAGGATAAACTGAAATCCCCAGAGGTCATTGGACATATCCCCAAACACAAAGCTATAAATTATCAGAATTGACATTCAAACCCTAGTCTTTTGACTCCTACTTCATTACCCCTTCCATTATATCAGACTACCACCAGTCGTATGGAAGTAAAACATTTCTTATATTTCCAGATCTGGAATATATAATTCTAAGAGCATTATTCACTCTTAATCAGAAATAACAAAATATAAAGATCAATGATTTAATCGTTCTCTGTATATCTTAAACAAACAAAAATACAAACTCTAAACCTCCAAAAACCAATTCTTAGAACCAGAAAGCAGCAAAGAACTTTAGAGATATCTGCCTGGAGTTTTACCACTCTAGACAGAAAATGAGGGAAATTTACTGACAAATGCCATGGCGTGAGTTAGAGAGGGAGCAAGGACTCAGACTTAATGTCACCTGGATAAAGAAAGCATTTTTGAATTTTGGTATTAATGTACATGCTTGGTTCCCTGAGGACAGTGGCTTACAAGTTCATATAACTTCACAGACATGAGGCTCGGCACAATGGCTGCCACAGAGAGTCGAAACTCTCTTACCTGACCTCTTACTAGATCAATAATGCTCCTCATTCCTTCTGTAAAACACACCGATTGACACTCGAATGCACACTGAAAATGCACAGCAGATAGCCTACCACTTCTACACATCTGGATCCACCTGTTGAGTTTCATGCTTAAGAGCCATTATGTTTGTTTCCAAAACCTCTTTATGCCAAATGTACTTGCTATTGTAACAATTTTATTTAATTGAATATTACATAAGTGAATTCGTATGAATTTTAAAAGAGAGCTTTTTTTTCTATGAAATCTAAATTTAATGATTGGGGAAGAGTTGATAGAGGTGTGTTGTTAATTTTAAAAATTGTTTTAGAGTTAGGTATGGGGGAGAGATTGGAAAAAAATACAACCAAAATCTACACGCATTCTGCACCTTAATCCCTTCATATGTGTCCTCAAATTTCTGCTACATTTCAAAAAAAGGTGAAGCTTGATGTCAGAGATGATGCCATACCATGTGGTTTATATAATAATGACCATGAGAAATTGAAATCAGAGGACCCACACTCAACGTAAAGGTCTTGACCCTACATCAAGAAAATCATTTATATGATTTCATATTAGATAAATTACCTAAGGTATGTACATATCATTTTTAAATGATTTCCAGTTTCAACCAATGTTTTCAATTAATCAACCAAGTTTTGGTCACAAGCGTGTGAGATAATCTTAGTAAGTGTTGAATGAATGAATGAATGAATGAATGGGAAGTTACATGGGGTAGGTAAAACAAAGTGCCTTACAGACTCAAGGCATTTTTCAGTTTATTTGAAAAATGTGTCAACACTATTTAATGTATACCTGAATGTCAACCCTATTTTCCATTACTGTGTATTTAGAAGACATTGAAGTGAACATAAACAACTTCCAAGTCTCTCCTTGTTTCATGTTGCACTTATCTCCTTCCTTGACAGAACAGATTTGTTTCTTTGGGTGTCTTGTGAAAGTTTTCTCTTGGCAGCTCTAGCTGAGTGGCTTCCATGTTGGGTGAGAGTTTGCAAGCAGCCTATTTTTCCAATGCCATACGCAATGTGATGTTGGTTTCTGACAAAGGAGTTTCCAGGGCTGCTAAGCAACCATTAGCGATGGCTAAAAATAGGGAGCAGCCATCATATTATGGGACTTGCGAAGCTTAAGGAGGTTGTATAAGCCAGTAACTCTGGTATAATTACTATCAGATTCTGCTTTTGAATTGGATTAAAAATACAGTGTGTGTGAATCTGCAGTCATTTGTACAGCAAAAGCTGTTCCTCAAATTAAAGCTAGATTTTATTGATTTATTTTCACGTGAGTTCTGTTTCAAAATATTCATTGTATTTGATCTGGGTAGTCTCTGTCTTCATGTGTGCTTATTTCCATGAATTAAAGACATGTACTAATTAAAGACATGTACTAATGCTATTACATGTAATGTAATAGCATACAAATATAGAACATGGGCTTGAAAGTTTCTTCTGAATGGACCATCCATCAATTTCTCCAGACGTTTAGCTTTTCATATCGCCACTACAGCATGGATTTATTTTCCTGTGCATTTTTTCATTTTTGCGTTCATTCATTTAACATTAATTGCCTGTCTTTACCATCATTTTTCTCTCTCTCCATCAACTATTCTTCTTTTGTTCTTCACATTTATTTACCCCCCCAGCTCTATTGCTTTGCAGATGCCCATCTCCATCAACTCTTGATGTCTAGTTATCCATGTAGTATCATAGTACCTTCTCCTCTTCATTCAGCCATTTCTTTATTTTGTGGTTTTACTGACGACCCTTCTTAACTTGAATCTCCGTCCCTTTCTGACCCCTTGATTTTTTTTGTAAAAAAAAAATTTCTTTGTAGCACCTGACACCCTCACAATAATGTCTTAACTCTGAGTTCAGTGGGGACAGGGATTGTTTCCTTTTGCTCACTATTGTGTCTCCACTGTGTAATAGAGTGACTGGCACTTAATAGTCACCCAGTGAATATTTGTTGAATAAAAGCAGAAATGTCTGCATGTATTTGTATTCTCATCCACTTCAGTCTCCTTTCCACCATCACTTCATCAGGTTCTCTCTTATTATCATCTTTCTGTTATCAGTTATTCCAACAGACTGTCAGGCTCTCTACCCGTCATCCCAACTATTCGGCTATCCATCTCTATCCCTAAACCTCCCTATATGTATCTGAGCAACCATCTAACATTTTATTAGTATATTATAAGATCTTTTTGTTTATATATCCTTGTGTCAATGTCTCTTTCATCTCCTCTGTCACCCATTAATCCATCATTCTCCATCGTGCTTTCCTACCTAAATTACCTTATGTATCATTTCAATATAAAATGATAGGTGTGTACAATTTTTAGTGAAAGGCCCAAAGGAAGGATTGCAGAGAATTTGCATCTTTCTTCCATTTATTTTATATGAATTCAATTACATGAACTCAGCAAATAAAGAGAAAAATAGCATCTTAAATAGTGCCTGCCACTCCATTTAATGAATGTAGTCCGTAAATGGAACATGAGATAGCTGCTGTTCCCAAAGTCATTTTTAATGAGATTATAAAGTAGAAAAACAGGTATTATTCATACGACATGGCCTTAAAACAGCAGCCAACTATTTCTTGTGCAGCTCACCCAAAGAAACAGCAATCTGTTCCAAATTTAGAGGAAAATGACTACGTTGGATCTATTGAGAGACAGTATAGTGGTTTATATTACAGCATTTTCCGATGGGAATGTCGTTTGACTATTGATAATTGTCGCCTTACTGGCTGCCTTTTGGAACCTAACCTCTGTGTAGCATATGACTCCACCATAGCCATTATCCATAGGGCAGAAGGGGAAGAGTGAAGCTTAAGCTCCATTTTGAAGGGTTATTTGTGATTTTTCAGGCAGAAAAGAAAGGCAGGAGCAGTCAAGGACGAGGGACGACAAACTGCTCACCAGAGTTATTGAATTGAATTTCTCAAGCACATGTGTATCTTTCTTGACCTCTGTCATTACGTATCTAGTAGAGTATTATAGT